>NC_048219.1:198166607-198436101 GCF_002007445.2 Ailuropoda melanoleuca
GGGCCCCCTGCTCGGCGGAGAGCCTGCTTCTCCCTCTCCCTCTGCCCCTCCCCCTGCTCATGTTCTCTCTCTCAAATAAATAAAATCTTTTAAAAAAATAAATAAATAAACAAGAGCACTTCTGGCTTGGCGATGTCATCCTGTCAGCTCCAACCTGTCGAGTTAGGAGGAAGGTATTTCTGTCTGAAACCACAGCTTTCCCACCCCATCGACCCACAATCCTGTCCCGGCCCAACCGCTCAGCCAGACCCCAGCAGCATCCATGACTCTCCCCGAGTGGCCCGTGCCCAATTCATCAGCAAACCACCAGCTTCCTCCCAACCACATCTTGAACCCGACTGCTGTGCATGATTTCCACAGTCCCCCACCCCCGTCAAGAGCAAGGCCCCCTCGCTGCAGGCAAGGTCCCAGGCCAGCCACCAGCCAGGCCCTGCCTCCGCCCTTGCCCCCGCCGCTCTCCCAGCAACAAACGGGCTCTCTCGGAGCGTGAGCCGGCTCACACCTCCCGATGGCTTCCTCTCCCCTCCAGAGAACAGCCATCTTGCCCAGGTGACTTCTCTGACCCTATCCCATGCACTCCCAGACCACTCATGTCACACTGGCCTCCTGTGACCGCAGTTGCTCTGAGCACTGTCCCCACAGACTCCGGCCAGCATCCCTGCACTCGGGCCTGGTGTGCTGGCAGAGGCCTCCCCCACCCTCCCGCCTGGAAGCATGGCCCCAGCCCCAGGGCAAACCCCTTCCGAGCCTCTCATTACCGGACAGGACCCCGAACATGCCCACTTACGCTTTCTTTCCCTGCCACAGTGTCAGCTCTGGGAGGCGGATGCCTTCGCTCCCTCCGCCTCGGCTCCTAGAGCACAGCCGGCCCATGGCAGGCACTCACACAGTGCGCAATGATCAATGGAACACAAAAAGAAACGAGCAAGTTTCCATTGAAAGAGCTCCTTTTTCACTCTAAGAAATAAGGCATCCTAAGATAGGGCCGAGTATACTTCTAAAAGAAACCGTAGTAAGCCAAGTCCCAGGATTGATTCCAAGGCCCAAGCAGCCCTGGAGAGCCTGGTACAGAACATCACGAGGGAGACCACTTTTTCTCAAGAGCAGCACGAGCCAAAATCAGGGCTAATGTTCATCTGAAGAAAAGTATCGCTAAGAAAATTTTAGAAAAGCAAACCAGTAACCAGACTCCTCTGTAACTGTCCAGACAGAGTGAGTCCTGCATCTCGGGCTTATGCTGTGTACGCGGAGCCCGCTGGAGCGTGAGACAGCGGCTCCCGAACGCAGGTTTGTGACCCAGTTCCGTCGTTACCTGGGGCCCCTGTTACGCGACCTTCTTGCTCACACCACGAAGCACAGCCTCGAGCTGGCAGCTGCGGTCTGTAAAGGAGCTCACCAGACACTGACAGCCGCCCTAGGGTGGGCGTAGGAAGCAGACGCAAAGCCCATACGGTCTGCATCTCCTCTCACGGGCGCGGGCGCAGTGTTTGCTGCCACCCACGCTTCAGCACCTCCGCGGCCTGGGAGCTCTGGCCCAGCACAGCACTGCCTGCTGCCGCCAGCACGCTCGGGGAGACACCAAGTTTAACCTACGCTGCTGGAACCCAGGGTGCTGCAGTGCCTCCTGGACCGGACCCTGTTCTGCACTAACTTCATGCCCGGACTCCTGCTGTCTGTCTCCCAGACTCCAAACAGTGCCTGCCCCAATATACGGCCCGTGTCCATTTCTTGCCAGCTTCCAAATGCTTCCAGAAACACACCCTCTTTCACTGGACAGGCCTGTGGGGCCCTGCGCGCTCTGGCCCCCCCCCACCTCTGCACTTTCTCCAGGGTGAGCTGCTACCCAGTGGATGCATGGTGAATCCCCGCCCATCCCTAGGCCCTCAGAAACAAGCCTGTTTTGTGTGTCCCATCTCTGTGACTACAGTTCCACCACACGNTGCTCTGCCCCCCCACCTCTGCACTTTCTCCAGGGTGAGCTGCTACCCAGTGGATGCATGGTGAATCCCGGCCCATCCCTAGGCCCTCAGAAACAAGCCTGTTTTGTGTGTCCCATCTCTGTGACTACAGTTCCACCACACGAGGGTGACTCCACTTCGTCACTGCCACGTACAGGCTCTCTTTCCTGCATCTGTGGATCCCTCTGCCTTGTGAGCCTCGAGCAGCGGCATGGAAACTCCCTACCATCCACAAGCCTCATCCCAGTGCACAGAAATGAAATCCTATTAAGTGAACTTTATTCTGAAGCAGGAATAACGTAAATCTCAGGGAATCTATGATCTTATGAGAAAGACAGAACTTGCCCCAGCAAATACCCTCAAAGGAAAGCTCTACTTAGAGGCAATCTAAACTGGCAGGGCTGCAGGGCTGGAGTGCAGCGGGCGGCCGGCCGCCACCTGGCCACGGGGCCTCACCGGTGCTCAGCAGGTGCTCCAGGGCGTCGGCGTACTGCAGCAGGCGGCTGGCGTACAGCCAGGACTGCAGGCGGTAGCTGTGGCCGTCATTACTCCTCGGGTCGTCGTAGAACTTCTCCACGCTGCAGCTGCCGCTGAATTCCAGGTCCAGGGCCCTCCCGTCTCCCGTCGTGCTGTCCGCGTAATGCACCCCTGCTTCTGGGAAGTGCTTTAAACCTGAGAAGAAGAAATGCAATGTGGGGGCCTCGCCTGCCGTCAGCAGACAGCCCGGACTCACAGCGACAAAGCTCCATCTGGACGCGTCACAGAGGCTGCTCGGTGAGGACCGGGCAGAGTCACCCTCACGCCTGTGTTTACACAGGACACTGAAGACGATGTGCGGGGAACAGCGGAGTTACAGGTCCCGCCGGTGCCCCCGTGGGAGATCCTCCCAAAAGGAGAGCGGCCCAGGGCTGTGGGAGCCCCCCATGTATGAGTGGGCACCAGCCAAATACTACAGAAAAGTACAACGGACAAACACCTTCACCAGGAGTCAGGGAGCGGGGTTCAAAGCCTGGCTTCACGCTAACCAGCTGCGTGACAGCAGCTCCTTACCCATCTGGGAAAGCCCGCAGTAATCACGGCCTACACAGAGGACTGCGACAAAGCTCAAGTAAGACCGCTCGTGTGAAAGTGCTCTGCGGACATTACCAAGAAAAAATTCCAATTCAAACTGACAACCAGAATGGGTTTTTTAAAGGTTCATTAAACTTAACACATTAAAAACAGCTTTTAATGTATTTTAAAAACATAAAATACCTACCCAGGGCCCAATTCTACCCAGTCAATGTTAAAGTAAAATCGAACTCAGGCAAGCAGCCATGCACCTGGGAGGAAGGTACTCCACGAGACAGAAGTCCGTACCTAATTTCTCTGCTATTTCTTTCGCGAGCTTGCCTTTTCCAGAACATATGTTGCCGTCTACAGTTATCACTTTGCTGTATTCTGTGAATCTTTTGGTTGTTCTTTCACCGAGTATGTAGGCCAAAGGGCCATACCGTAGCTTGCACTGTGCACTTGTATGAATTCCTCCCTGAAAAACACAACAGCATCTGGTTACTGCAGGCACCAGCAGCTGTTAGGGAAAAATGCCAAGAAGACCACTGGTGATAAAAATGCCAACATCTACATTTTTATTACCTATTTACTTGTTTAATTACCTGTCTCCCTACCCCACCCCCAGTATAAGTTCATAAGGATAGGGGGACTGTCTGTTTTGTTCACTGCTAAATCCTCAGGGCCTGGAACAGTACCTGGAACAGAATCTGCATACCATGTTCAATAAAAGTTGGATGGATGGATGGATAGATGGATGGAAGAAAGGCAGGGAGGAAGGAAAGGGAAGATAGGGAGGAAGGGAACAGAGCATTTTTCCAGGCCAGACTTCTATCCTGAGCTCTAGACCCAGTTACCTGCCTTTATTTTTTTTCTTTTTTTAATAATATTTTTTATTATATTATGTTAGTGACCATACAGTACATCCCTAGTTTTTGATGTAGTGTTCCATGATTCATTACTTGCGTATAACACCCAGTGCACCAATGCAATACGTGCCCTCCTTATTTCAGTTTTAAGCCTGTTACTTTCAGATATTTTCAGGACCTCTAGATGGAGCTGTTTAAAGGCAGGTAACTGGGGAATGGGATAGGCCAGTTACCTGCCTTTAAACAGCTCCATCTAGAGGTCCTGAAAATATCTGAAAGTAACAGGCTTAAAAAACTGAAATATAACATCCATACCCTAACCCCCGAACCTGCTCTCCCTCAAGCTCCCTATCCACTATCCACCAAGCAAATCTGAGCACAGATGGGAATCACCTTGGATATCCTCCTCCTTCCTCCAACCCTATAATCACTCACAAAATCCTACTGACCTTAACTCTTAAACCTCCCTGGAGCCAACTGACTTCTCCCTATCCCCACCACAATGATTTTGCAGACATCTTCACATCTCACCTATGGTGCAATGCTGGCCTCATGTCCTGTCTCCCAACAAATTCAGTCTATTCTCCGCTCAAAAGCCAAATGATCTACCCCCACCAACACACACACACACACACACACACACACACACACACCAAGAAAGAAACACAATCAAAACTCAAACAACTAAGAAAATCCTTAGTGTATATAAAGGTTGTACGGATCAATGAGGAATATTGACAGAGTAAGGAAAAATTGGAATGCACAGCTTATTTTGAAAGTATTAAAAATAGCCAAAAACCATATGAAAAAATGTTCACTCACTCATTTATTCACCTAACAAGTAGGCATTAGAAACAATGCAAAGCATGTTTTCTAGACAATGGGGATATAGAACTGAGCCAAAGGATTCAACAGGACAACAAAACAAAAAAGTAATTACAGCTGAGCCTTGAACAACGCAGGAGCTGGGGTGCTGACCTCCCCTCCCCACATACAACTTTGGACTCCCCAAAACTACTAATACCCTACTGTTGACTGGAAGCCCTACTGATAACATAAACAGTCGAACACACATATTTTGTATGTTATATATACTATACGCTGTTTTCTTACAATAAAGCTAAAGAAAACCTTCAGAAAAGCATAAAGAAAATACACTCACAATACTATGCTTATCAAAGAAAAAAAAAGTCAGCAAATAAGCGGACCCGAGCAGTTCAAACTTTCCAGGAGTCCACCACAGACAGCATATTAAACGATCGCCGGGGAGGGCAGCATGGCGTATGGGACGGGCCGTAGGCGATACTCGGAGGCCAGGGAGCGTTTGACGAGTGATATCTGAACAAAGACTGGAAGGCGCCAAGGGAACTGGCCAAGTGGACATTTGGAAGAGGGTCTTTCAGGCAGAGGAAACAGTAAGCACAAAAGTCCAGGGGCAAGAGCACCGCAAGATTGCCAAGGCCAGCGTAGCTTATGCCAAGTGGATTAGGGAACAACAGCACATGAGGGAAGGGGGTGTTAATCACATCGTACCTTGCACCCTAGAAATTAATCACTCTCTCCTCCACGCTACCTATGAGCCGTGTGCACATTGCTTCCATGTGTGTCCACGACTTGATCATAGCACCATGTGGCACAAAGCGGGAGCACAGCAATGTTTGATCAAGCAATCAGCTCTTTACTGACTGAAATCTTTAGAAAGTGCTTTTTTATAGAGTTAAGGTACAATTCTCTGTAATACCCATCCTCAGTCCCATTTACTGCTCTCTAGAATCATACAGAATAGATCTTTCACAACACATTTCCAATTCCTTCAATTATTCAAGTAACAAGGCGTATATCCTTTCCATCTAACTCATTTTTCTCTGGACCTCCTGAAGTTCATCTACATCCCCTGTAGAGGGTACCAGGAAGTGAACACACTGTTACAAGGGGTCTGTCTAGTGCTCGCATTGCAGCAGAGTATCACCCCCTTTATTCTGGGCCGCTCACTTCCACCAACACAATTCCCAGGACACTGGATATTAAAAAGGTAACCACTTTTCTATGCTTCTTCTCTTTGGTGGCCTGAGTCATCTCCTGAAAACACATACATGACTTTTAACAAGACTATGACACTCTGCTACTCCAAATCCTTCGATCAGCATCTGCAGCACAGAGATCAAGCAAGTCCCTTTACAATCAATCTGACACGGAGGTAGTGCCAGGCATTATTAGCAAGCAAAGAAGCGATTCTACAATCACGGTTATAAAATAAAGTTTCCTAAGGTTTCCGACCTCAGTTCTTTTGTTTGCGTTCCCTCTGCGTTGATGTCACCCCGCTGTTGTCTACCATGGGAAGTTATCCTACGCCGTTCTGATGTAACCGAAACGCCTTCTTTTCGGGTTCTGCTCCGCATTATATCCCCGCGGGGCCCGGCGAGGGCCGAGCCCTAACGGGACTTGACAGCGCTGCTACGTTCATCGGTGGGTAAACATCACCCCAGGCTCTCCCTGGCTCACCCACACCTGCTCATGCGTCCCGCGCGTAACTGCACGGAGGCACCCGCAAGCTGACCTCCCACACCAAAGCAGCCAGGCGGCCGATTCACCTCCGTCCCCAGCATTCTGCTTGGAGCCCAAATAACACGACCTGGAGAAGCTCCCGGCCCCTACGAGCTCTGCCGCGACTCAGGACCAAAAACGCGGGGGGCAGTGGGGGTCCCCCCGGAGAGTGACCCTGCGAGCCGCTGCCCAGAGGCCCAGGCAGATGAGGAAGGGTCGCCGCGGGAGGACAGGCCAGCACCACCCGCCGCCCGCCTGCTCTCCGCCTCACCACGCGCTGGACGACCGCCGCCAGGCCCCGCGCTGACGCCGACGCGGGAACCACTCTCAGCAGTCTCAAGGCCATTGCTCCGTTGTCGGCACGGGCTCAAGGACCCGAAGGGACGCGGTCGCTACGGGGTCCTCTTCCGCGGCCGGCGCGCCGCCGTGACGTCACGACAGGGGTGCCCGCGCGGCGCCTGCCGGGAGCTTCCCGGCGGCGGGCGCAGGCTCCGAGAGCGGGTCCTGGACTCCTGCTTGCCCGCCGCTTGGGGTCGGCTACCCTTCCGCCTGCGCCCATCCCGGACCTCGCGGGGTCTGGCCGCCCGACGTGGGCCTGGGGCCGCGACAGAGGCGCTGGAGAGCCTCTGCGGGGGTCACGAGGTCGTGGGGGGCGCGGAGCCCAGGCCGCCCCGGGGCTGGCAGGTGCTGCGCCCGGGACGTCCCCCGCCCTCCCACAGCCCCCGGGCAGGCAGGTGCAGACCCGAAAATCACCTGGACCTCTCTCCGTAGCCCGAAGGTCGTCCGAGCCCGGAAGGTACCTCGGCACTGGGCGGCGCAGGGAGAGGAGGCAGCCGTGAGGGTGGACACGGTCTCTCCGCCCCAGGGCGCTGGGCAGGGGTCCCTGTCCCCGTCCCCGTCCTCCCGGCCGGGTTACGAGGGACACCAGGCCTGGTAAGGCCTGTAACACCTCGCACGGCATCCGAACACACAAGCGCTGTGGGCTCTCCGTTACTGCAATCCTTCCAGGGGTCAGGTTAGCACGAGTTGACTTTAACGCGAGATTTCTTTCCTACCAGCCTGCCGTTCGGAAGGGTTTTAACATCTCACATGGTCGGGCTCATGGTTCTTAACATCCTAAGTCTTCTGTCGTTCGACTTCCATTTGGTTTTCAGCTTTTCGGGATGATCGTGGAATGTATGCTAGGGCGGGAGTGCGATTCTGGAAATGAAGGCCTTTCAGCGTTTGTTTCTCCAATTCGGAATTTCCTGCTCGTTGGAAATGCAGAATCCTAGTCCGCAGAGCCAGAGTGACTTAGAAGATCTGGGATGGGCCCTGTATGTGATGGAAATGGTCGACATTGAGAGAAACAGTGTTCTAAACCCTTCGTTCCGGAGAGCAGGGGCCATGTCCACGTCCTGCCCCACATTGTCCCCAGCCCCAAGCAAGGCTCCTGACGTGTTGTGGGTGCACCTCCAATAAGCAGCTGCGACTAGGGAGCCCTAAGTCCTCGAGCCCCATGGGGTCACCACCTACCCAAGGCCTCCCTCCACATCCCATGTCTCTGGGGTCAGAGTTCAGGGAAGGGCTCTTGTCGTCATCTTGCTTTTTTATCTATCCCTCCCATTCACATATTGCCTCCAGCACTCCAGTTTTCTTTCTCAGCTTTACCCCAGATGAAGATACATCCTTTAAGTTCTTTCCCATGACTAAGCCCTTGTGTGAACACATGGTCCTGAGGGCAGAGTGAGACAGGGAGAGAGGCCACAGCCCTGCCAGGTGAAGCACGGTCAGGCCTCTCAGACCCTTTCCACCACTCTGTTTTGGGAGCTGCCCCCCTGTCAAGGCACATTCCAGACCCTGCCTCCTCTCCTCCCTGCCACCTCCTCCAGGGATGAATCCCGTGACAGAACAACAGGGGACAGAGTCCGAGAGGCCCAGCTCTGAACACTGACATTCATGATGAATACTGAACTAAGCGATGTTATGTATCATGCTTCCCAACTACTTTTTGTAAACCAAAATTTATTTAAACAGGTTAATCTTGTAACTAGAGTAAGTTAAGCTCTTGGTACACAGAAATAGATAATATGTTTCCAGTGTTCCTCATAGTGAGACCATTCAAAAACACTCTCTTATGGGACCTTGGTAGCCAGCTACAACCAATACTGTCCTTGCCTGTCCAGAAACACTGGAAGAGAAAACTGTGCACTCAGGAAATTCACTTCCAAATGAGCCTCATTTATAAATATCCTGCAAGTTACACTTCTCTCCAGCATCAGTTTGAGTGATTGTGTAATCACGACAATAGTGAAACCAAATGAGAGAAAATTCAGTATTGGTTCCTAAGAAAAAGTTGATGTTTCTGGATCAATAGGAGATATTCGCTCTATCCTGAGATCACATAACTTGTGAGACTTTCCTAATAAGATTCACGCTTATGTGGTGTACACTTAAAAACACTATCCCCCCAAATCCTAACCTGTCCGGTCTCCATCTGAGACCCTGTATACTACCTGACGGTCAGCACCGGCGAGCCGATTAGCAATGTAAAACGCGCGATGGAAACCTCACCGGACCCAAGCAGCTCCTGCATGCATCCGGCTGCAGGTACAGCCTGGTCTAGGTCTCAAGCAGTATTCGCCGTGTCACCTCTGATTTGTGCTTCCCTGAGAACTTGGGTCCCGACAAAACCCCCTGCACGGACGTTTGTGGCAGCTGTATTAAAATAGCCAGGTGCTGGCGTCAGGCAGGACATAACTTCAGAGGGTGAGGGGTGAGCAGACTGACAGGCGCACGCCGTGGAGCACGTTGCACCAAAGTGGAAAAGAAGAACAAACAAGGAATCGCACTACATGCAGAATGACTGGAGGAGGTATGACTCCATGTACACGACATCTTGAAATGACAGTTTACAGACAGAGGACATGTTAGTAGCCGCAGGGGTTAGCAATGGGGGTTGGTTGGCAGGGTGGGAGGGCGGCGATGCGCTTATAAAGACCAGCTCGAGGCATCCGCGTGGTGTTGGACGGTGCGGTGTCTTGATTGTGGTGGCGGACCCAAACCTTCACAGACGGAAACATTCCGTAAAACTTAGCACACACCCTGAGGCAGACGCAAATAAGTACGGGAAGTGCAGGAAGTCTGAACGAGGTGGGTGGATCGAATCAGCATCCACATCCTGGTGGTGATACTGCGCGTTATACGAATGTGATCATTGGGGGAAGCTGGGCAGAGTGTACAGAGGGTCTCTGTTCTTTCTTGCAACCGCATGTGAATCTGCAATTCAGTAAAGTCTTTAAAGACGTCGGCAGTATTTATACGGGGCTGTCTGTTCTGTCTCATCATCTGTTATCATCTCTCTCGACAGTACCCCGGATCCATGACGGTAGTGATAGGGGAAGTCTCCAAGCCGGTAGGCTAATCCTCCCACTTTATTCTCCTTCGAAATTGTTGCAGCCGTTCTGCTTCCTTTGCCTTTTCATATAAATTTTAGGACCATCTTGTCTGCATTTACAGAAACTCTTGCTGCAGTTTTGGTAGTGATCGTGTTGAACCCGCTAGCAGTCTGGGGAGGATTAGCCTCTATGCCGCGCTGCCCCTCCCGCCCAAGCGCAGCAGACCCCGCCCGGCTCACCCGCGCCCTCCGACTCCCTCACGCTTTCCAGCATGCAAGTTCTGCGGTCTTAGATCTACACCAAAGCACTTGAAAAACGTTTAGTGCTTTCAAATGGTATTTTAAATTTTGTTTTCCTTGTGTTCATTGCTAGTACATAAAAACACAACTGGCTTTTGTACACTTAGTTTGTATCCTGTGGCCTTGCTGAATACACGGTTAGTTCTGGAAGATGCTGTGTCGATTCCTTGGGACTTCCTATGCAGAGTTATCTCATCTGTAAAGAGGAGCAGTTTTATTTCGTTCTTTCCAGCCTGGATGCCCTTCGCTTCTTCTCCTGTCTGGAACTCCCGGTTGTGTGATAAATGGCAGTGGCAAGAGCTGACCTCCTTGCATTCTTAAGGGAAAACACTCAGGTTTTGGTTAAGTGTGACGCTAACTCCAAGAGATTCGTAAATGCTCTTTAGGAAGTTGGAGCAGCTCCCTCGGTTCTTTGTTTCCTGAGAATTGTTACCGTGAATGACATTAGATTCTGTTAAGCAGTTTCCCTGCATCTATTGATAGAAGCACGTGACTTTTCTGCTCTAGCCTGTTAATATGGTGGATCTCAGTGATTGGATTTTGAGTACGGAACCAGCCTTGTATCCCTGGACTAAATCCCACATGGTCGTACTGTGTCATGCTTTTTGTATATTGCTGAATCCTATTTGCAAATATTTTTAAAGAATTTTTCATGTATATTCATGAGAGAGAGGGCTGTGTTTTTTACTTTGGACTGTCTTTGTAAGGTGACGCTAGTGGGATAATACTGGATTTGTAACATTATCTGGGAAGTGTCCTCTTGTACTTTGCCCAACCACTTCTTGTTGGTGGACTCCTGACTGCCCCTTTCGCCAGCGATGCTGGGCTCAGCTGGTGGCGCTGGGGGGACTGTCCATCCATGCAGAGGAAGAATGAGCCCCCTGGGCCCGGACTCCTGCACCCAGCAGAGCTGTCCTTCAGGTGTGAAGGGGGAAACGAAGACATTCTGAGGTGAAGGAACACTGAGAGACTTTGTTTCCAGCAGACCCCACCCCTAAAGTGTGGGTACAGGAGCTTCCAAACCCGAAGATGGCAGCGAGAGGGGACTGGGGTGTTCAGAACGACGGGAGAACCATGGCGTGGGCGTGAACAGACTAGACCTTCCTTCATGAGCTTCTCAGATCACGTCGGATGGTTGAAGCATGCCTAATGTACGTGGAGAAACAGAACAATCACACTGAGAAAGTGGGGAGGGTACAAGGACGTCCACAAAAGGTGACTATTCGCCTGAAATGGTAAAGCAGCGATATGACAGGTGGTGATGGAGTAAGTGCGAAGGAAGCTGCATGGTACAGAGCGGCACCGCCCAGACACCGCCTCCTAAGCCAGCAGAATTACTATTACGACACTAGAACTAAATCAAGACGGAGCTCTAAAAACGTAAAGGTTTCCAACCAGAAGGTAAGAGGAAAGATGCAGAGGAAAGAAATACAAAGGAAAACAGACATAAACCCTTACGATTATTTGATAACCTAAATTATCCAAATTGAATTTGTAATTTTAAAATCCCGCCCCCCAAAAAAAGAAATTCCCAGGCCCAGATGATTTCACTGGAGAATGTTGCCAAACACTTCAAGGTTTAACTCTAAACAGTCTCCTCGGGAAAATAGAAGAGGGAATACCTTGCAGCCCGTTTTATCGTTCCCAGAGATAACACCAAAACCAAAACAAAAATATAGACCAACATCTCTCATGAACTTAGAAGCAAAAATCCTCAGCAAAACATTGACAGAGTGAATCCAGAATTAATGAAATGAAGACCACACCAAATGGGATTTGTTTAAAGGATTTGTGGCTTCTTTGATATTCAAGTCAGTCACTGCAATCCACCTTAACAGATAAAGAAGAAAAATCAGTGATGGGAACACCTGCAGTAGAAGAAGGATTTGATAAAATACGATGCTCATTTACATTTTAAAAAACAAAGCAAAATAAAACCTCCTGGCAGTCGGGGAATGAAAGAGGAGCTGCTTAAACACCTGCGGACCCCACGGCCGACATCACACCGCATGACGAGGGGCTGATGCTTTCCTTCTAATCCTCATAAGGAAACAGCAAAGAGCTGCTTTCCCTGCTGTCATTCAACAGAGCCCTAGAATCCTAAGCAGTACAGTAAGGCAGGAATAAAAAGGATATGAAAGGAAGAAATTAGACTGCCTTTTTTCATAGATTACATGTTTGGCGATGTAGAAAATCCAAAGCAATATACCCAAAAAAGCCCCTAGAACTAATAAATGAGGTCCGCAAGGTTGCGGATTACAAGGTCAACACACAAAAATCCGCATTTCTGTATATTACCTACAAATAAGTGGAGGCCGAAATTTAAAAATGCAATACCATTTATCATCGCTCCAGAAAAGAAAAGTAATACTTAGGTATAATCTAGCAAAGCGTGTATGCTGCAAACCACAGACCACCAGACAAAGAAGTCGGAGAAAACATCAATCACCGGAGAGGCTTGCTGTGTCGCTGGGTTGGAAGACTCAGCAGAACCACAATGCCAATTCTCCTCAAAATGATCTGTGGTTTTAATGCAACTCCTATCAAAACCCCACCAAGATTCTTTGTACACATAAACAAGCTTATTGTAAAATTTATAAGGAAATGTACAGGCCCTAGAATAGCCACAATCATTTTGAAAAAGAAGAATAAAGTGGGGGGGGGACCAATCATTCTAGCAATGTTCAGAAGTGACTAACCAGCTACATTTCTCAAGCCCGTGCAGTGTTGGTGGAGGGATGGACATATAGATCAATGGACAGAACAGAGGACCAGAAATAAACCAACACAAATATTCTCAACTGATGTCTTACAGAGGTACAAATGTGAACTCAGTAAAGGAAGGATAGCTTCTTGCACAACTTAAAACAGATCATGGACCTAAATGGAAATGTAACTATACACCTTTTAGGAAACAGTCCCAGAATAAAACCTTCAGGACCCGGGACGAGGGGAAGAATTCTTGGACTTGACATCAAGAGCATGATTACACAGAAGGAAAACATGCTACATTGAAACTCAGCAAAATTTAAATGTTTGTTCCATCAGGGACCTTACACAAATGGAAAGGCTGATGTTAGATGGGGAGAAAAGGTGTGCAATTTGACAAAGGATTTGCATCCAGAATATGTGAAGAGCTTTCAAAACAACATTGGAAACAATCCACTTAGAAAATGGGAGGCGTGCCTGCGTGGCTCAGTCAGTTAAGTGCCCAACTTTTGATTTTGCTCAGATCATGATCTCAGGGTCCTGGGATCAAGCCCTACAGTGGGCTTCCCACTCAGCTTGGAGGCTGCTCGAGATTCTCTCTCTCTCCTTTTGCCCCTCCCCCTGTTAGTGTATGTGCACTCTCTCTCTCTCTCTCTCAAATAAATAAATAAATCTTTAAAAAAAAATAGGAAAGAGATGTGAACAGACTTCACTGACGAGGACATGCAGATGGCCAATAAGCACAGGAAAGGGTGTTTGACATCATCCGAGGTTAGAGAAATGTCAATAAAGCCCACAGTGAGATGCCACTGCGCACTTTCCAGAGCGGCTAAGTAGGACATGGTGATGACACGGATGCTGGAGAAGATGCAGAAACTGCTCGCTCACTGCTGGCGGGAACGGAAAATGATACAGCCCCTCTGCCAAAGAGTTGGCAGTTGCCTTTCGGTAACTTGCATTTAGCATGATAAACGAGCTGTAACACAACAACGATACAAATGGTCAGTTCTACCGGGCACTTACCCCAGAGAAACGAAAACTGAGCTCCACAGAGAGACTTGCACTTGAATGTTGCTTGCACGTTCACGCCTCGCGGCTGGCAGCTGAGAACACCCTTGCTTGTCCTTCAACAGGTGCACAGTTCAACATGGTGCAGAACACTTGTTGGCAACAAAAACAGACTGTTGACACACACAACGGCCTGGATGGACCTCCAGAGAATTTTGTTGAATGGAAAGAACCAATCTCAAAAGATTGCACACAGTATGATTCCGTTTATGTAACATCCTTGAAATAACAACATTATAGAGACAGAGAACAGATTCGTGGTGCCAGAGGCTAGGACATCAAGTGTGTGTCCTGTGGTGATGGAAACATTCCACATGCTGTGAAGGTGGTGGTCCACAAAGCTACGCAGGTGATAAAACTACAGAGCTACACGTGTACACACACACACGTGCACACACACAGATGAGTGCGTGTATAACTGGTGGGATGTGAATCCGTTCTGTGGATTACCTTGACGTCAGTGTCCTGATACTGACCCTGAACCAGGCATGCAGGAAGGTCTGGGCAAAGCACACAGAGAACCTCGCTCCATATTTCTCTGCAACTTCCTGTAGATCTATAGTTATTTCAAAAAAGAAAGCTTAAAAATTGTTTTCTATAGACCAGAAACAAAGGAACAGAGGTCCTTTTTTTAATTAAAAAAATTAAAATTTAAAAAGAAAAGTTACCATTTGTCTTAGTTTAAAAAACCCCAAAACTCAAATATATGCAGAAAGATGTGAAAGATCAATACGCTGAGAACCACGAAACAGTATTGAAGTTGGGGAGTTGTACATGAATATAGGGGTGCGCCTTGCTCTTAGATGAAGAGTCTCAAAAGTATGAAGAGGACGGTTCTCTCCAGATTGATCGATAGATTCACCACGATCCCAATAAAAAATCCAACAAATTTTTCTTTTGTTGAAATTGACAAGCCGGTTCCCAAATTTATACCCCCCCACCCATTTGGGAAGGGCTAAGAATAAGCAAGGCAATCTTGAAAAACAAAACAAGGATTTAATACCAGATATGAGGATATAAAAAAGCTATAGTAACTACAACAGCATGGCATTGTTGCCGGAAGAGACACATAGACAGAAGGAACAGATAAAAAGTGCGAAAAGAGGAAGACGGATGGATAGATAGATGGGTGGGTGGTTGGATAGATAGATCTTTGGTTTATGGAAAGGGTGACGCTGCAGAGGGGAAGACATGGTCTTCTCAATACATGGGGGTGTGGGGTCAATTTGATATCCATATAGAAAAGGATGAACTTCAACTCATATCACATACCCTAAATAAAAATCAGTTCCAGGTGGGTGGTAAGTCTAAACACGGAAGGTGAAACAATAGCCTCTAGAATTAAATAGAAGAATATGTTTATGGCTTGGAATGGGTAAACACTTATTAAATGGAAAATAAACCAAGAGTAAAGGGAGAAAATGGACAAACTAGATATTGTAATAAATCAGTGTTCCTCATTGGAAGATAACCTTATGGGAGTAAAAAGGCAAGCCCAGGAGCTAGGACAGTTTTGCAGTAAATGCAACAACAGAGGCATGTAAGAATGCTCATGTGTTAAAAAGAAATAGCGACTAGTTATCAGACCAGGGGATGCTGCGGTGATGGGCACTCGAGAAGGTGCACACCCAGGACGGCAGACCCTAACATCACCACAGCACTCAGCCTTTGTCCCCGGGGGACTACAATGACACCAAGTGTCAGGGAGGCTCCAAGTTGCTGGGACCCTCACACGCTGCTCATGGGAGCGGAAAAATTGGGGTACCCACCCTGGAAAACAGTTTGGCATTTCCTACTAAACCTGCCCAAACACACGCTTCACGTTGCAGCACGCATCGGTGTCGCTGACCTGTACCTCGGTCCAGCCTAGGCGCACACCGAGCGAACCGGACGTACGTTAGTGAGAAGAAATGAGCCCGAATGTTTACCATGGTGCTAGCCATAATAGTAATAGGAACCATCTCTAGCCCTGTCCACACAGCCAATGCCTAGTGCACCGTGATACACTCACACAGTGTGATATTATACGTGATATGCATGAATCATTGCTTCGTGCAAAAACATCAAGGATTCACTCAGGCATCACACTGAATGAAAGAAACATAAAAGCATCTTCACAACTGCATTCATTAAAACCTCAAAAAATACCCAAAGTGACCGCTGCCCTTTGTGACAACAAAAGCAGATAAAGGTTTATTATTTCTGTGTGGTTCTATAGTTCACTAAATTTCATTTGCAGATTTACTTTAAAAAGCATAAAGTGCAATATAAGATAGCATTTTCTAATCACTACAATTTAGGTTTCAGGATGTTTGATTGTCCTATTGTGAAGATTGACCTAGCCCAAGAGCCTTTTTCAAGGCAGCCTTAAATTCTTTGTTCCTAAGACAGTAGATCAACGGATTGATTATTGGGGTGAGGACAGTGTAAACAGCAGAGATGAGCTTGTTGGAGCTCCGGGAATCGATGGCCTGGGGCCGGACGTACATGAAGATCATGGCCGTATAGAAGATGGTGACCACGGTGAGATGGGAGGCACAGGTGGAGAAGGCCTTCCAGCGGCCAGTGGCCGAGGGGATGTGCAGGACAGCCAGGGTGGTGTCCATAGGAGAGCACGGTGGCCATGAGGGGAAACACCAGGATGATGAAGGCCAAGATGAAGTCCACCAGCTCTGCGGTCGAGAAGTCTGTGCAGGCCAGTTTGAGGATGGGGGAAATGTCACAGAAGAAGTGGTTCAGGACATTGGAGCCACAGAACGTGGCACTGGAGATAAAGTACACCTTGATGGTGGAGATGGAGAAGCCGCTCACAAAGGAGAAGACCACCAGCTGGACGCAGAGCCCCATGGTCACGATGACTTGGTAGCGCAGGGGGTGGCAGATGGCCACGTAGCGATCATAGGCCATGGAGGCCAGGAGCACACATTCAGTGCACACCAAGGAGCTGAAGAAGTAAAGCCTGAGTCATGCACCCGACAAAGGAGATGTGTTTCTGCTGCAGGAGGAAGCCACCCAGCATCTTGGGGATGATGTCAGATACGTACCAGATCTCCAGAAAAGACATGGAGCCCAGAAAGTAGTACATGGGCCTATGGAGGGAGGAGCTGGTCCAGACGGTGAGGATGATGGCCACGTTCTCCACCAGGACAAAGAGGTCGGTGAGCAGGAAGAGGAGGAAGAGCACGTACTGCAGCCGAGGGGCCGTGGGGAAGCCCACCAGGATGAACGTGCCGACCTTGCTGGCGTTCTCTCCCCTCATCCTCGGGTGCTGGGAGCCTGCAAAACACCATCAATCCAGAGTGAGGGGCTGCGGGGCCTCGGGGAGAAGGCAGAGCTCACCCTGCAGGAGAGTTCAGCCCAAAGATGGGACGCCTGGCTCCCTGAGCAGCATTACCTCTATTGCTGTGTCTTCAAGTAGGAAAGCCTGGTGCTTCCACGTGGATATAACACAGCGAGAGCTGGGGGGGGGGGCACACAGGTGCAGCTGCGTTGGACTTCATACAAGGAACTGTCCGCTCGGCTCATCAGGAGGGGAGCTGGGAGCAGGGTGGGGCCGCTCGTTCTGTTGGCTGCGGGGCCTTGTTTTACGAGCAGACGCATGTCCTGGGTCCCCAGCCATCACCGGCATCCACTCATACCACCACCTCAGTCATGACGCATCATGACGAAGCCTTATTTTATTTCATTTTCCTCCTAAGTTTTGGAGATGGCCACGGCTGGTGATCGATCTCTGCTGTTGCACCACGGCACGGAACGGTCTCCATGCATAGAACAAAGTGGGGTCATCCCCCCGCTCCCTGGAGGACGCGCTGCTGCAAGTGAATGAGGGGCCCAAGTCTCTAGCCAATGTGCCCTGCCCTCACCCCATGCCGCAACTCATGTGCACACCCACACACCACTACGCAAAACACTATACACATGGGGTGCACACACACACCACTATACACACATGAACACATTGTACACAGGTGCACACACAGCACCATACACATGTATGCTCACACACCCTCTTCACACCCATGTGTGCACACACACCACTCACGTGTGTGCACACACCACTCTGTACACGTGCATGCACACACAATACACACATTACTCACACTACTACACACACCACTACACACAGGCATGCACATACCACAACACACAGGCATGCACATACCACAACACACAACTATACACACGCACAGACACACCGGTATGCACAAACCACTATACATGCAGCTGCACACACACACACCAGTATACACTCATGGACACACACATGCACACACACACGCTCCTGGTGTGGCTGGCCTGTGGGAAGAAACACACCCAGAGAGCAGGGATGGGTGTCCAGGCAGCAGCCGTGCAGACAGAGGGGCAGGTTGCCCAGGGCAGGGGCAGGACCAGGACTCAGGGCTCCGAGCCCTGGGTGATTCTCACGTAGGGACCCTCTGGGTGGACGCACGCAGAGCAGGGCCCCTGGTGACTTCCAGAGCCACCTAAGCATCTGTGACTGGCCTGGAAGTTTCCTTCGAGTCAGAGCAGTGGACACTGAACAGGAACAGAAGGAATTCAGCAAGAAGTCGGGGCCACCAGCCGACCAGGGCAGAGTCCCAAACTGGACCAGAGGGAGGTGTGCAGAGAAAGCTCCCGGGAAGGAGACCAGCCCACAGGAGGGGCTGTGGTCCTGGGCTCCCCTGGCTTGGGGGACTGCTTTTGCTGGGTCATCTAGGTCGCCCGGCGGGTGAAGGCCATGTTCTGTGCCGCTGGCTCAGAGCTGGGCGGGGGGCGCCTGTGCTAGGAGGCGGGACAGGAGGAGAGCATCAGGGCAGACCCGCCGGGAGGCCGCAGGGGCTTCTCGAGGCAGCACAGGAGGGCTAAGCAGCCCACGGCCTACAAAACACCCAGCACCGATGGAGGCCAAGGGCGTGGCAGGACGGGCGAGCTCGGAGAGCCCTGTGGGGACACTCTGGTTTGCACAGGAACCTGTGTGCCGGCAGATACCAGCCGCGGTGAGCCTGCTGAGAAGTGGCAGGGTCTGGGGGACGAGGTGGCGTCGAAGCCCCAAACCCATGCGTGCTGCCCGGCCTCTGTCCCCGGCTGCCCTGTCTCGCCAGGCTCTAAGGACAGTGACCCCTCACAAGCCCCCGCACCCTTCTCGCCGGCCTGTTCCTCTTTTATGAGGCACATTTCTTGAACACGTGCTGGGGGCCGGGCGGGAGACGCGCTGTCCTGGTGGGGCTCATGTCCCAGCTGGGAACACGGAGACGGGGTGACGAGGCTGTAAAGCTACGGAAATAATACTGCGGATGGGGTTCAGGACACACACCCCGAAATACGGCACCTTGGCCTGTGAAGGAGTTTGAGAAACTGGCAGAAGCGGCAAGGTCCCTCTGACATCCCCCCCACCCCGCCCCGGCAGCAGGTCGCACACCTGCAGAGGAGAGGGGACCTCCCTGCGCCCGAGACAAAGGGCCGCCGTGGAGGATCCGGACACCAGGCCTCGCTCAGCAGCCCCGCTTCGCCACGCCTGCTCTTACTCCCCGTGAGGCTCCCCGCCCCTGTCCACCCTTCACCGAAGCTCGCCTGAAACGCTCGCTTAACCTCCCCAGCACACCTTCAGTTTCTTGGAAAGGGTCCTGAGCTCTGTGGTCAACACGTCTGCAGGCTTCCTCCTGCCGCTCTGCCTGAGGGCTTGCTAGCAGGCCCGGCCAGGGCTGGGAGGGGAGGAAGCCTCCATCCTCGCCGGCACCATCAGCTGGCCAGGAGGGGCCGGGGGAGCCAGGCCTCTCTGAGCAGGAGCTGCTCACCCCGAGGTCTGAGCACCACGATGAGCACCTGGGAAGTCAGGGAACAGTGTTTCCCTCGGAGGGGACAGCAGGTGCAAAGCCAGAGACGGTGAGCGTGGCCAGTTTGTGGACAGGAGGAAGGCCACTGGGCTGGTGGCAGCCTCAGGTTTTTGGCCCAGGACACCCTGATGTTGGTCAGATAGGAAGAGCAGGAGAGGGCTATGCAGGTGCCAAATTATTGGGGCTCTCCTGGGGGTGTATGGGGTGCTGGCTGGATATCCTGGTGGCTACAGAAATCTGAAGTTGAGGGGAGAGGGCTGGGCTGACAAAGAAAGGAATTGCTCCAGGGCACAGCTTTGCTCTGGGGGAGACATGTCTGTACCCCCATGTCAGCACAGAGCTTTGTGTGAGAAGCCAGGCCTGCCCACATGGCCAGCACAGCTGATCCAGCCTTAAAGTTCCAGTGAGCAGTTCCAAACTGAGGACCGACTTCAGAAGACACACTATCTGCTCTAGGATTCCAAACAAACCTACCATGTCCTTCATCGAAAGACCAAGGATGACCCCTGCCAGGAGAGGGCCCCCAGCATCCCATCCTGAAGGCCACCTCTCTGCACCCTGGCCAGGCATCCCATGTCGGTCTGCCGAGCCTGAGTGGCCACAGGGCCTGCAGCCTGCAAGGAGGACCCCTGCGGCTCCTCAAAGCCAACTGTCCCCCCACCCCCCAGTGGATCCCTGTGGGGCTCCGAGCCTCTGACCCTCATCCCTGCATAGTGAGGCACCCGAGGGTTTGTGCGGATTATTCAGAGTGATAACTGATCGTTAGTGAGCTGGATAATTCATACTAGGTTGATCAGTTAAATAAAATACTGTGTTTATTTACAAATTCAGGACCCTTTCAAGCACGCTCTCCTCCCCCTGTACTTTGGACAATGCTGTATTTTCCTTCTAAATAGACTTTCATCTTGGAGTAATTCTAGACGTAGAGACAAGCTTCGAAGAGAGTGCGGAGGGTCCCGTAGAACTTCCCTCCTCTGCTACGAGGCCAGGTCTCACACAGGAGCACACGCTTGTCAGATCCGGGGAACTGACGTCCGAGCGTCACCACCAGCTAGACGCCAGACCCCGCCTGATTTCATCTCGTTTTCCTCCATGCCCTCCTCCTGTTCCAGGGCATCGCGATGCTTCTTCCTCCCCGCTCCCTGCACGGGGTCGGAAAGGCCAGGTGGGTTTGGGCAAGGGGGCCCTGGGTTCTGTCCTCGTAGGCGAGCTCTCCGAGGCTCTGGTGACAGAAGGCTTTCACCCTTGGACCCCTCAGGAAAACGGCAGAGGGCACGGTGCAGATTTGCCCGCCCCGAAGGGCTCTCATACCTGGCAGACGGCCAGCGTGGGACCTGAGCTAGCACGAGGGGCAGGTGTCCTCAGCTCTGCGCGTCCTTGTGACGCTGCTGCAGGCCGCTGAGTGTGGCGTTAGAACGAGGGCCTCACACAGGACCTGCAGCTGAGTGCTCGCCATGGTTGCGATCTGGGGACCGTTTATGGAGCACCTGTGCGCCATCATGCAAAGGGGAGTCCTGCTCAGACAGTGCCCCAAATCGCGGGTGGGGATATCCGTGGTTGGGGGATGGTGTGCACACACGAAAATGCACACGTGTATTCGCCACGATGCAAGGTTTACACCGTGCTCAGAATCGCAGCCAAGCGAGCCAGGCATCAGCATGGACAGCGTCGGCTCCTACCTGCGGGTTCTGGCTTCTCCCCCTGCCCAGCGACTCCCAGGCTGGCCACGGTGACCGACCGTGGCTCAACCACACTCCAGAGAAGCAAGCTGCCTGAGCAGCCAGGGGAACGGTCGTGGCCTTTTCTGCTGGAGCTCGGGGACTCCAGGGTCCAATTACCCCGCCATGCCGACGATGTTACCCACACTGCCAATTAGCGGGTCCTTGTGCCTCTGGGGCCGCTCTGCTCCCCACCCCTACCCCTGGCTGAGTGCCCCTGGGCAAGTCTGTGGAGCCCACGCCCCGTGGCCCCTGTTTGGCTGCGTCGGCACACACCTTGGTGGCGGAGTCCCGCTCTCCTGAGGAGGAGCCGCCGTCCCTGGGTCAGCGCCGGGCCCCGCACCGCGTTTGGCTCAGCTGCGCACCCGCTCTGCCAGGAGGCTGTGCTTTGCCAGAAGGCGGTGGGAGGGGAGAGTGGGCGGCCGTGCCATCCCCGTCCCCTGGTCGGCCAAACCAGTCACAGGGCCAGTAGGACAGAGGCGGGTCTCCAGCCCCCAGCTCAGAACCTCTGCCAACCCGCACACCCAAGGGGCAGACTCGTCAGGCGGGGACCCCCCTGTGCCTCACTCTGACCCTCCTGTCCTTTCTGCTCCCACAGGCTGGCCGCCTGCCACCCCCGCAGCTGCCCAGCCACTTCCGCACCGCCTCTGTTTGCAGTGTTCTTCCAGACATGAGCACAAAAGTCCTGAGCCCTTAAACCAAACACCCCAAACCCCAAATGCCATTACCATCCTGAGCCTCGGAGAGACCCCCTGTTCCCCTGGCCCGAGTGTAACTCCTCCAGCCTTGATTGTGTGGGTGCCTGCCCCCACATTCTCTTACTTGTTTCCAGCTGTCCAACAGACTGGGTTTTGAACTCGGGAGACTATCAGAGTCATCTGGAAAGCTGTCTAATGTTTTAAGGGTCTGTGCACATGCTGGGCCCACACCCCGAGGTTCTGACCCAGGTCTGTTCCCAAGTGGGGAACCAGAGTGCCTGCCCCCACAGAACACTCTTTCAAAGGGTGCCAGGTCCTATTCATGGCCCTTGAGCAGGGCTTCCTGGGGGATGAGGCTGGGGTCTTGAAAGGGCTCCAGGGTGTCCCCTGCAGACAAGGAGAATGTCCTTTTGTACCTTGGGGTATTAATTCAACAAATGTTTGTTGACTGCCCACCAGCCTCAGGCACTGTGTTGAGCTGCGAGGGTCCCCAGGTGTGGTCCCCGCCTGCCTGGGCATCTGAAGTGTTACAGGTCAACCAAGATCACATCTTATTCTTTGAGCAGTTGGTGGGTGAGGGGTAGGGGCTTACCCACTGGTATCCAGCCCAGGACGTGGCTTGCTGTGGGGACACTTGGGGCTTATTTCACCACATAGTTCAAGAGTTAACTTTTAAACATTGCAATTGTTTAGGAGTTTAACACTTCAGATGACCTAGTATATTTTGTTCTTTCCTGAAATGTGCAGGGCAATATTAAGGAGGAGAAAAAATCACAAGTTCTACTTTGCTCAGATATAAAACGAAGACACTAGTGGCATAAGGACACCACCACCTATGATACTGAGTCCTCCATGAGCTCAGGGAGAAACGTAGAGGTGGGAGCAATCTTTACAATGACAGAAGGAATTCCCATTCTTACAAATTAAACGGCCCAATCAGAGAGAGTGTATATTTTTAGATTATGTTCTGGAAAAGTAGAATGCCAAGGCATGCCTTCCTACATTGGAACTTGCCCAAAGCCCAGAGCCTTTTTCAAGGCAGCCTTAAATTCTTTGTTCCTAAGACAGTAGATCAATGGATTGATTATTGGAGTGAGGACAGTGTACAGGACAGAGATGAGCTTGTTGGAGCTCCGGGAATCGATGGCCTGGGGCCGGACGTACATGAAAAGCAAGGCCATATAGAAGATGGTGACCACGGTGAGATGGGAGGCACAGGTGGAGAAGGCCTTCCAGCGGCCAGTGGCCGAGGGGATGTGCAGGACAGCCAGGGTGATGTGTCCATAGGAGAGCACGGTGGCCATGAGGGGAAACACCAGGATGATGAAGGCCAAGATGAAGTCCACCAGCTCTGCGGTCGAGAAGTCTGTGCAGGCCAGTTTGAGGATGGGGGAAATGTCACAGAAGAAGTGGTTCAGGACATTGGAGCCACAGAACGTGGCACTGGAGATAAAGTACACCTTGATGGTGGAGATGGAGAAGCCGCTCACAAAGGAGAAGACCACCAGCTGGACGCAGAGCCCCATGGTCACGATGACTTGGTAGCGCAGGGGGTGGCAGATGGCCACGTAGCGATCGTAGGCCATGGAGGCCAGGAGCACACATTCAGTGCACACCAAGGAGCTGAAGAAGTAGAGCTGAGTCATGCACCCGACAAAGGAGATGTGTTTCTGCTGCAGGAGGAAGCCACCCAGCATCTTGGGGATGATGTCAGATACGTACCAGATCTCCAGGAGGGACAGAATGCCCAGAAAGTAGTACATGGGCCTATGGAGGGAGGAGCTGGTCCGGACGGTGAGGATGATGGCCACATTCTCCACCAGGACAAAGAGGTAGGTGAGCAGGAAGAGGAGGAAGAGCACGTACTGCAGCCGAGGGGCCGTGGGGAAGCCCACCAGGATGAACGTGCTGACCTTGCTGGCGTTCTCTCCCCTCATCCTCGGGTGCTGGGAGCCGGCAAAACACCATCAATCCAGAGTGAGGGGCTGCGGGGCCTCAGGGGGAAAAGGCAGAGCTCACCCTGCAGGAGAGTTCAGCCCAAAGATGGGACGCCTGGCTCCCTGAGCAGCAGAGGAAGCAGAAACTATCTCCAACTGAAGCCTTTCCCATCAGGAGGTTCCTGGTGTCCTTGTGGCTGGTCACGCGAAGAATGAGGCTCTGGAATGCCCACCCACATCCTCCACCAAGTATCCCACAATGGTTCTGTTTCCCTACAACCTGCAGTTCTCCAAAGATTCTAAGGACAATGAGCTCTCTGCAGCCAGCATTGCCTGGGCCTGTTGGTTATCTGGCACACTCTTCCTAAATCAGTGGATACTGAACCTTCCACCTGGTTTCAAAGTGGATTTTGTAAGAGGAAGGGACAGCAGCAGGGCTCATGGGATGGTGGCATATGGTGTCCCAGGTTAGCCAGCCCCTGGACCCAGACACACCCACAGGGCTGGGGGTCTTCAGGAGCAGCAGCAGTCTCCCAGGCCAAGAGGGGAGAGCAGTTACATAGCTCTCTTTGTGCCATCTCAAAACCCCTGAAAATATGACATAGGAGTAAAAAGGTCATGATTCTGGGGTCCTGGTTTTGAGCCTGGCATGTGTGGGGGGTTCCCTGCTAAGCAGGAGCCTGCTTCTCCCTCTGCCCCTCCCCCTGCTTGTGCTCTCTCTCTCTCACTCCCTCAAATAAATAAAATCTTTAAAAAAAAAAGATAAAAACCCATATCATCAAAATATCAAAAGAGACCAGGAGGGTGATATTAGCAAGGGAAGGATTTTGAACCAATTCTGGGGGAAAGAAAGCAGATGGCAGAAAGGTGGCTGGGGCAGAAAGAGTAAAGAAGTTTACCATCAAAAAGGAGAGTTACAGAGCAATATCCCTGATGAACATGGATGCCAAAATACTCAACAGGATTCTAGCCAATAGGATCCAACAGTATATAAAAAGGATTATTCACCACGACTAGGTGGGATTTATTCCTGGAATGCAAGGGTGGTTCAACATTTGCAAATCAATCAGTGTGATAGGTCACATTAATAAAAGAAAAGACAAGAACCATATGATCCTCTCAATCGAGGCAGAGAAAGCATTTGACAAAATACAGCATCCTTTCCTGATTAAAACTCTTCAAAGTTAGGGATACAGAGAACATACCTCAATATCATAAAAGCCATCTGTGAAAAGCTCACAACGAATATAATTCTCAGTGGGGAAAAACTGAGAGCTTTTCTCCTAAGGTCAGAAACACAACAGGGATGCCCACTCTCACCATTATCGTTCAACATAGTACTAGAAGTCCTAGCAACAGCAGTCAGACAACAAAAAGAAATAAAAGGCATTCAAATCAGCAAAGAAGAAGTCAAACTCTCTCTCTTCGCAGATGACATGATACTTTATGTGGAAAGCCCAAAAGACTCTACCCCCAAGTTATTAGAACTCACAGCAATTCAGCAACATGGCAGGATAAAAAAAATCAATGCACAGAGATCAGTTGCATTTCTATACACTAACAATGTAACTGAAGAGAGAGAACTTAAGGAATTGATTGTATTTACAACAGCTCCAAAAACCATAAGATACCCAGGAATAAACCTAACCAAAGAGGTAAAGGATCTATACTCTAGAAACTACAGAATACTTATGAAAGAAATTGAGGAAGACACAAAGAGATGGAAAAGCATTCCATGCTCATGGATTGGAAGAATAAACATTGTTAAAATGTCTATGCTGCCTAGAGAAATCTACACATTCACTGCAATCCCTGTCAAAATACCACTGACATTTTTCACAGAGCTGGAACAAACAATCCTAAAATTTGTATGGAACCAGACAAGACCCCAAATTGCCAGGGGAATGCTGACAAAGAAAACCAAAGCTGGGAACATCACAATCCCAGACTTCAAGCTGTATTATAAAGCTGTAATCATCAAGACAGCATGGTATTGGCACAAAAACAGACACAATGATCAATGGGACAGAACAGAGACCCCAGAAATGGACCCTCAACTCCATGGTCAACTAATCTTCCACAAAGCAGGAAGGAATATCCAGTGGAGAAAGGACAGTCTCTTTAATAAATGGTGCTGGGAAAATTGAACAGCCACATGCAGAAGAATGAAACTAGACCACTCTCTTACACCATACGCAGAGAAAAACTCAAAATGGACGAAAGACCTAAATGTGAGACAGGAATCCATCAAAATCCTAGAGGAGAACATAGGCAGTAACCTCTTCGATTGGCCACAGCAACTTCTTTCCAAAGACAAGGGAAACAAAAGTGAAAATGAACTATTGGGACTTCACCAAGATAAAAAGCTTCTGCACAGCAAAGGAAAACAGCCCACAAAACTAAAACTCAACCTACAGAATGGGAGAAGATATTTGCAAATGACATTTCAGATAAAGGGCTGATATCGAAGATCTATAAAGAACTTATCAAACTCCACACCCCAAAAAACAAATAAGTCAAAAAATGGGCAGAAGACATGAACAGACACTTCTCCAAAGAAGACATACAAATGGCTAACAGAGACATGAAAAAATGTTCAACATCATTAGCCATCAGGGAAATTCAAATCAAAACCACACTGCAATACCACCTTACACCAGTTAGAATGGCAAAATTAACAAGGCAGGAAACCACAAATGTTGGAGAGGATGTGGAGAAAGGAGAACACTCTAACACCTTTGTTGGGAATGCAAGTTGGTACAGCCACTTTGGAAAACAGTATGAAGGTTCCTCAAAAAGTAAAAAATAGAGCTACCCTAAGACCCAGCAATTGCACTCCTAGGTATTTACCCCAAAGTTACATATGTAGTGAAAAGAAGGGCCATATGCACCCCAATGTTCATAGCAGCAATGTCCATTATAGCCAAACTGTGGAAGGAGCTGAGATGCCCTTCAACAGATGACTGGAGAAAGAAAATATGGTTCATATATACAATGGACTATTACTCAGCCAACAGAAAGGGTGAATACATACCATTTTTATCGACATGATGGAACTGGAGGGTATTATGCTAAGTGAAATAAGTCAGTCAGAGAAAGACAATTATTACATGGCTTCACTCATATGTGGAACATAAGGAATAGAGTGGAAGATCCCAAGGGAAGGGAGGGAAAACTGAATGGGAAAAAATCAGAGAGGGAGACAAACCATGAGAGACCCTGGACTCCAGGAAAAAAACTGAGGGTTACAGAAGGGAAGGGGGTGGAGGGATGGGGTAACCAGGTGATAGACATTAAGGAGGGCACATGTTGGGATGAGCATGGGGTATTATATACAACTGATGAATCGTTGAACACCACAACAAAAACTTCTGATGTACTATATGGTGGCTAACTGAACATAATAAAATAAATAAATAAAATTTTAAAATTTTAAAAATTTAAAAATTTAAACAAAAAAGAGTGGAGAAGTCTAGAATGTTCTCAAGGGCCTGTATCTTCCCAGCATCTGACAGGTATGATGGGGGGAGGTGGAAGGGGTGAAAACAGGGCTCCTGCACGCAGTCTGCTTCCAGAGCAGTCTAGTGGCTCCCCCCGCATGGCTCTCCCCATCCTGTGTGTGGGTCCCCAGAGCCAAACTTGATGGGACAAAGGGCCATGTCACCCTCATCACCCTCATCAATGACCAAGTATTTTAACATGAAACACGTCCTGTCGTCTTCACCAGGACCCTGGGAAATAAGGCTGACATCTTCACATTCAGATGAAGTCAGACCCAAAGCAAAATATTCATGGGCTCTCCCGAGATCATGGCAGCACCAGGACACAAACCCGGGCCCTCCGACCCTACGGCTGCAGCTTCTCCCAGCAGACATCAACAAGGGAGAAAACAAACCCACCTGGCTGTGGCCACAAAATCTGGACATGTTAAGACGGACAGATGGAGCTGCAGGCTGCCTTCTGACATGACTCTAATAGGCTCTATGAACCAAAGGTCACAAAATTTTTCTGCAGGACAGGCAGACAATGCCCTTTAAGAAAGAAATGCTGGCTACATACATTTGTCACGTCTGTACTTGGAACACTGTGTAGTCACTGAGAAGGGACACGTGTCTCTTGGAATGATTTCCACAGTTAAATTTTCTAGATATTCTTCATAGTACATACAGTGGGCCTGCACTGGTGTATGTAAGGGCATATATGTGGGACGACTGTGTGTGACCGTCACACGGGGAACTCAGAATGCCATTGTCCTGGCTGGGAAGCAGGTGGCTGGAATACAGTGGTGGACAGAGAGATTTCTATGGTATATTTTTGCTACTTTTTCTGTTTTGTTTCCTGTAAGTGTGTGTTATCAAAACAGTGGTCCATTACTTATTTTTAAATTCTCAAATTCCCCTTTGAAAAGATGATGGTATGTGCTGGATTAAACATTCAGCAGGTAAACATTTCCCTAAGCCGCAGTTCCACATACGGAAAACCCACACGTAGACTGGGTCACTGGGGGTGAAGTGTGTCAGACAAAGGGCCATTTGTCCTGCATATAAGCAGGACTCACAGGAGTGATGGTGGTTGGCCTGGGGCTCAGGAGGTTGTAATAGGGTAGGGCACCAACAACCCTAGGTCCCAGGGGAGACTGATTTTGGAACTTCAAGGAAAAATTCCTAAAGGCATCTAGACAGAATAAATTACATTTTATAAAGTGGAAGATCAGCAGAGTTAGCTTTACTCTGCACCACATCTTTAGAGCCCACAAAGCAATAGAGAAACCTCTACACATGCCTGGGATGGACAGCTGGCCAATGCAGCAGAGGGATGAAGGCTGTGGGTGAGAATACAGTGTCCAGACCCATCACATGAGACTCTCTCCACACACACCTGTTTTGAGCACGGGGCTGACCAACGTTCCTCCATAGGAAACTATCATTAGCATCACAGCTCTCAACCTCAGAAGGGGCAGTCCCAGCCCAGGCTGCCAGCACACAGAGAGGGATGGGCAGGGAAAGCAAATAGCCAACATAGCAATTCCCCAACTGTTGTCACTAGAGTTACAGAACAAAATGGGAATGTCTGTCCTTGCAGATTGAGAACATAGACAGTGCAAAGTAATAATGAGAATTAATTAGGGGGAAAAAAAGAGACAGAAACTGGGTTTACAGACATCAGAGAAAACCCAGGACAGGCAATGAATATAATGAGGAAAATCTGTGTTGGTTGCCTTGTTTTTTCAAAGGAGGACATCAAACGGGTATGTCTTATTCCTGGAGTTTACAATGAGAGTAACATCAGTTCTTAACATTTTTTAAGTAAACTATAGCATCCAAAAGGATGTGGACACTATAAATCCTGAAAGGACAACAATAGAATATAGAAGTAAAGGAAACACTAAGAAAGCGTGTAAATAAGGTGGGATGGTCACAGGAAAAGAAATACATCAGCCACAACAATAAATGTAAACAGAATAAAACCTGGCAAAAGGAGAAGACTCTCAGCGTGTGAGAAAGAATCTATGACAGAATATGTGTGGTCTGCAGGACAAGACGCCCGGTAGGTCGAAGTTGCAGGCTTAGGTCAGGTGTGCCAGACCAACAACAGGAAGCCCGGTTCCAGACTGAATATCGGCTCAGGTACCACAGAAGACCTCACATGCTCGGGCTTCTTTACGACCCTTCTAGTGCCCAATATGACCTCCACAGAGTCAGCAGTGGCTCTGGTGTAGAGAAAAGTAGCCAGAAGAAAGGAGACCGCGGACGAGCGCACAGCACTCACACCTCCGGAGGCCCACACGAGAGCCGCTGAGGATGCGGGCCGTGAGAACAACATGACTGACGGGCTGGTTACAGGAGGGCGATTCATTCAGTACCTTGAAAAAAGGAAAGTGCCCACAGAAGATTTGGAAAAAATTACCTGGAACAGCATAAAAAGTCCACTGCATTTTCAAAGTAGGCCTCATAGCTTCCCCAATTTCTTAGAAGCGATGGAACAACAACAACAAAAAAATCAAAATCGGTTAACGGCAGACTAAGGACAACTGCTAACTGTGGAAAAGAACACAACGTTGTGCTCACGGCCCCGCGTCAGTGCAGAAATCAGAGCCACGGTCGCAGAGCGGTTAGGAAGCGACATAGCAACACTCGCTTGTGTGACTCGGCCAGACTGGAATCCGTACGCGCGTCTGCGCTTCTGAATGCGTCTACTGTCGAGCCAGAAAAGGGCGGGGGGGGGAGGATACGGAAGAATTCAACTCAAAATGTCAGAAAATGTATTAAGCCAATCTGAGGACAATTTGAGGAAAGAAAAGGGAAAAATCTGTTTTAATTAGGAAAAAGAATAGGATTGATCAATAGAGGCAAGAACGGGCTCGGAGGCAGCCTCGGGGTAGGGAGCAGTAACACAAAGTCCAGCTCGTCCAATAAACGGGAAATAGGCACCATACAGGCACCATTTTAATGATGAAACACGGGACCAACTACAGACAGAGACTCATCAAGTGATAGGAGGATTGCAGCGTCTATAAAGCACCTACTGTGTGTCCTTGAGTGGCCGTCCTGCAGCATCACTATGCCCATGAGCTTCCCCGGCTCCTGCAAGCAGCTGTGGAATGCAAAGGTCGGGGTCTGGGGCAGAGGGATGACTTTCTGAGAGACTGACAAGTGGAGACAGAAAGCCCAATGTCATCGAGGTAGAAATTCGGGGATTGTTGGAGTGCTTGAAAAGGAAACCAACAGGACAGCTGCTCCTTCCCTCACCTGCACCTCCAATCCCCCCAGGGCTGGGCTTTCCCATGTTCCTTAAACTATTACAGGGCAGGGCAGTGCTTCTCCATGCAGATTCCTCATAGCACAGTAACCTGGCAAGCATTGCACAGAAGGAAAGCTACGTGCCGACCACCCGACTTGTTTTTACTACAGTTACAAAATTCCAATAACATGCTAGCAACCAGGGCAATATATTAACAAGGCACACGCCACCCGCACTCGTGACCTGTTTCAGGGCTGCACGGAGAGCTCGTGGTTAGCAAATCCATTGGAATGATCACAGTGACAGCCCAGCTGTTGCCAAAAAGATTGAAAACTATTCCAATGTCTTATACATTTGTCACCTGGGAGAAATGATTGGATTCCTGTGATTAATAATCCCTGCCTCAGCCAACAGCCTACAGCATCCATGCAGCCCAATACAAGAGTCACTCCCACCCTGCTGTGATTGGGATGGAGACGGGTCCTCGGGAAAACATGCTGGCACCCACTACATAGGGGGGTAAAGAAATCAACAAAACTATCCTTGTTTCCACATAACGTGGCTTTTAACCCAGAAAGCCCAGAACATCATTACAACGGATTAAGGGATGTCAAAATGAGTATTAAAAATGTAGGCGTCTCGTATGCCAGCAATTACTAGTAAGAATGCTCCATGATGAAAAAAAACATAATATTGCAAGGATAGCAATTATCTCCAAATTGATTTCAAAAATTAATACTCAATTATTGTTGAAATCTCACCAAATCTTATTTTTCTTTAAACAGGAAGAAATAATTCTTAAAATCATCTGAAAATATGAACACATGGGAATAGCCGTGAAAATTCAGAAAAAAAGGAAGGAGACTAATGAAGGGGACTTGTTATTTTGGGTCGACCATAAAAATGAAGATACTGCTTTAATGAAAAAATCTTAAGAACAGTGACCGCCACCTTGTAAGCCAACACAGAAACAATACAGAAAGCTCGAAAACCGCAACTGAGGGTATCTGGGGATGTAACTAGCAAGGAAAGGGTGGATCGCTTCGTAAATGATGCCCAGGAAGCGGGTTACCCGAATTTCTGATGGACGCAGCATCGGGGTGTGCCTGCCGGTCCTGCGGCCCCGGCTCCCTTCCTCTGGACACCTGCAGGTGGCCCGCTAGGAATAACTCGATCCAAGATGATTTCGGACGTACGTCGGGGGAGATACCACTGTGGGCGCAGTGAGAACCTGAATGACCTCAGACATTGCTGTGCTACTGTTTCCACTCCATCCTTCACTTGCCTTCAAGGGAAGGCTTGACAACTTTCACTGTCACCATCGCTCTGGAAAACCAGAACATTCTTGTGGAAGCACTGATTTCTGGGTTCTCTTGAGCAACTGGAAGATCGGGGGCACCGTGGCCCCACATTGCTGTGTGCCCACAGCACGGTGCAAGAGCCGCCTGCCCCCCGCCGTGGGCAGCACCTGCCAGCTCCTCCGCTACCCACCCCGCTGTGGAGAGTGGAGCTGCTGCGGCTGGCCCCGCTCCCCAGGCGCTCTTCTCTCCTTCCTGTTGGCTCTGCCGGGGCTCTGCACCTCGTAGAGGAGAAAAGAAGTCTCCTCTGTCACGTAAATGCTCCCTGCAGCCATGGTCTGGTTCCTGCCTTCCCCCACCACCAGCTGGCCTCTGTCCCACACATCCTGGTCTGGCTGTCCTCCAGATGCCTGGGACCAACCTGTCGCCAGCTTCTGGCACACATTTCACTGCCCACCTCTTCTGCACGTGGCAGTGTGGCCCCAGCCTTCTGTTCTCACTGTCCGCACTGAGCACCAGCCTCATGTCTCCCATGGTCATGCCAGCTGACCACCCCCGGCCCTCCCTGGTCTGTCTGCAGACTCCACTCAGGCATCCGGCCAATGACAAGAGACCTCCACTGGCCACGGAGCTCACATGCGTCTTGGGTTCTTTGTCGCAGGAGATGGCACCACGGTCTACCTCGCTGTTCAGGGCAGAAACCCAGCTTCTGCTCCACTCTCCCCTCTTCCCCGCCCCCACAGCTATGCAGGCATGGAGTCCTACCCACGGCACTTCCTAAATGTCTCCAGAACCAGTTCTCTTGCCTCCACACTGCCTGCCCCCGTCCAAGCTCCATCGCCCCCCGCCTGGATTACTGCCACTGCCTCCACTGGCCTTCATGCAGTCTTTCCTGCCCACCCCCCGTCCAGTGTCTGCGTGGCAGAGAATGGCACGTGAGGCACTGTCCCACCCACATCCTTCAAGTGTCCTTGGCATAAACACCACTCCCTGTGCTCCTGCCCCCTGTGAGCCACAGCATCCTGCCTGGGGGTCACCACCAGTCCTGAGAGCAGCTCGCTAAGTGCCCTACTGCCCTGTCCCTGGGCAGGACTCAGTCCAGACGCAAACTCCTCCTGTAGGGCCCCCGTGAGCCCTGGCACTGCCACTAGATGCCCCCCAAAATGGAGAGTCCGGTGTCTTCCAGGCATCTGCCTTCATTAGACTCTGGGTGTCAAGGGAAAAGCGCACTTCTGGAAAGATAGGAAGAGGAGGAGCGTGGGTTCAGACATGCTGGAGTAGATGCGTCCGTGGACCAGCCATAGGGCCCCTGCGCAAGCCCAGGTGTCCGAGCCCATGGAGAGGCAGAGCGGGGTGTCACCTGGGGCTTCCCCTGTATTCACCCGCCCAATATTCCCCAGTATTCCCCTACTATGTGGCAGTCATTGTGTCAGGGCCAGTGGGATAAATCGGGAGAGAAAGCCATCTAAGCCTTCTGCCGTCGTGAAGAGTAAGTTCTGGTGGAGGCAGAGAAGGCAGACCATAGTAATACTCCCCACAGAGAAGGAACTGCTCAGCGCGCAGGAAGGGGGGCAGAGAGCGGTCGGGGCGGCGTGGCTGGGGCGCTGGGGCCAGAGCCAGGGTCGTGAGAAGGCGACTCTGGAGCAGAGTTCTGGAGGAGACGAGTGTTAGCCACGGGGCTGTCGTGGGGACATGGGATCCATGTCTGGAGTGCATGGAGGGCAGCGTGGGAAGTGCACCGAGCAAGAATCTAAGCATCAGCATTTAAACAAGAATCTTCCAGAAGGTGACTGGGGGCAGGTCAGGGACAGTGTCAGGGAAACATGCTCAGGTCCTGAGGTATGAGCAACAGTAGAGGGAACAGCCCGCGGGGCAGAGAGAGCAGACGGAAGGTCTGGGGGCTTCGAAACTGAGAACGTGCCCCCATCCCTCTCCACACCCCTCCCTGAACGCTCAGACCGGCAGAGTCCCGCCCTGACCCAATGTGGGGTGGGGGCTCTGTCCAACTGCTAGTTTAGGGTGGAGCTTGGGTTTTGTCCAGGATTCGGGTTTGGCACTGGAATTCAGGCTTCGTTATCGGTCAGGGCTGGGCTGCCCAATGCGTCCGCTCAGGTGCACGGGTCCCAGCATGACTGGGTCAGGGCCAGGGAAACGATCCCACAAGACGGCAGGCCGCTCCCCTGACCCTTAGTCCACATGGCCGTGCAGAGCATTTAAGGGACGCAGTCTCGGTGTTTCTTTGAATCCTTTTGTACTTCTTGCAGCTCTCAAACTTCCCAACTTTAAGGCAAATGCATGGTCATTTCTGGCCTCGTCAAAGACGGGGTAAGCGGAGGTTTGAAGGAGTGAGAGCTGGAAGTGGGGGCAGTGAAGGGGTGAGTGAGCAGGGGGAGGCGAGGGGCAGTAGGGGAGGTGGTCAGGGCAGTTCTCCCCCGAAGCTGGGACCCATCGGCACCCAGACAGGGGCAAAGGCAGAGGTGAGGCGGTGCCCTGGAGGCACGCCTGCTGCCGCCCTGCTTCTGCCGCCACCCAGGTCCCGCCTGCTCTGGTTTTGCAGCAAACTGGCAGCTGGTTTCATTGACACCAGGCAGAAAAAGCGGCCCCTTCTGAAACATTCCTCCGTGCCCACTTCCAGCAGACTGCAGGTTCCTTGTGAGGACAAAGGGGACAGGAGGGGACGGGGGGCAGAGAGCAGGCATCACCTGTGTGCTGCGTGCACTTGGGGCTGAGAGTGCAGGGCAGGCAGCCCTGGGGCGGTCTCTCCAGATCCTGGAGCGGAGAGGCGAGCGCCACTGCAGGAGGGGCAGCCAAGTCAGACAGTGGGCAAAGTGGGCAGGGGGAGGAGGGGCTGTGCCCCTCGGTGGAGGATTCCAGAGCTCAGAGGGAGAGAAGGACGCTGAGATACTGATGACGGTGGGGTTGAAGCGTGGGTATGCAGGGCGCAGGGGGAGGAAGCCCCACACTGCCCACTCCAGAGGCCGCCCAGATCACCACCTCACTGAGAGGAAGGACGCCATGGGGACCTACCTGGGATAGCTGCAGGCGTCATTGGCCTCCCTTCTCTCTGACACCCTGAGTGGGCAGCCCCTGGCGAGGCCTGGCTGGCCCCCAGAGCTACTGCTGGTTTAAAGGAGACACAGGGAGAAGGGACTGTTGGCTCCTTTCCCCATCATGCACAGATGTGGGGACCCCAGGGTCCAATTACCCTGCCATGGAAAGCTAACTGCCCCACACTGCCAATTAGCGCAGAACCTCATGCCTGCAGGCCTCTGGGCCCTGCTGATGGGAGCTGGCTGGGGCCAGAGCCCTGTCTGGCTTCTCTGCTGGCCAGCCCCCATGCCCTCTCCAGGGTCCAGGGCCCCCTGGCCAAACACCCTCCCTGTCTACCCAATCTCTGGCCACACAGCACTGTTCCCACCAGGACCTCTGGTATGCTTCCCTTAGGGCTGTGGAGTGGTAGGACTCCTGCTCAGGGACAGACGACTTTTCTGGGGTCAGTGACTATGGCCTGGTCCAGGGAGACGGACTCAGGGGGACGCTCTTCCAACAGTGTGGATGGAACCCAATTTGCATGTGTCTGCTGTCCATCTGCACATCTGATGTTTTCAACGTGCATTTCCCTAATTGCTGATAAAATTGGGCCCTGTTCGTATGTTCATATGCTATCGGCCAGCTGGCCACCCTCTTTCGGAAGCAAATGCTTTCCTCATTTACTTGTTCCAGTTGGGTGTTCTGTATTTCTCTCATTAGTCTGTAGGGATTCTTTGCCTCATTCATATCTTTAGATATATTTTTGGAACTTACATGTGTCACAAGTGTGTTCTCCCACTCTGTGTCTTGCCTCTTTATCCCCTTTCTAATTTCTCCTGAGGCACAGAAGCAACAGCACACTGGGCCTCAGCCAGTCTCTATGTCCATTCCTCCCCAACCCAGCCCGTGGGGACGCAGGCCAAGGTGACCCATTCCTCCCTCCTGGGAGAAGTAAGAACTAATCCAGCCCTCTAAACCACGTGTGGTTATCACATCCAGTTGCCCTGACGGATCCATAGGAACCCAGATTTAGAAAATCAGCTCATGCTATTGCCTTGGAAACAGTTCGCAGTTTTGGATAGACGTGGGACCTAAGCTGGCCGGTGGCTCTGATAGGAAGATGCTATTCCTTACTGTCTGTTAACAGTCTCACTGATTCATTTGTTCCTTTAGGTTGGCATTAACTTTTAACACCCATTTAGAAACGTCTGCCTTCTCTGAAGTCATAAAGACACCTGCCACGTCTTGTTTTGAAGGCTGTTTGGATCCCCTTGTTGCAAAACACGCATCCCTTTACCTTCAGGCTTACTGCTGTTTCTCTCAATCTGTCACTGATTTTAGCATAGACTTCCCACCTTGGGAAGGGACATTCGGTTGGGTCTCTGAGCTCCTCCGATTGCTGGTAGCAAGACCAGTCTGGCCAGTGCCTCCCCCTCACGCAGGGTGGGTCCATCTCAACCACCAGGCAGCACAGCTGCATTCCCTGTCTGCTCCAAAGTCTTCCAGACAGGAAGCAGGTACACTCCACCCCATCGATCCTCAGAAAGCGTGGGCATAAAGGCTTGAAGTGTAGTTCGTTTCTTGCTGAGGGATTGCCCGCACCTCTGGCCACAGCTCTGCTCCGAGGACCACCAGTCGTAGGGGAAAGGGGAGTTAAGAACCTAGCAATTGTCTGTCACAGGGCATGCACCATGTCTCTGCATCTGAAAGCAGTTTGGTCCAAAATCCCAGAGTTTGCCACTAGGCAGCACTCACGGGCTTCAGCCGAGAGCTCCAGTTTGTGAGGTGTGAGCTGTAGATCCTTCCAGAATCCCGTGTGGACCAAGAGCAGCCATAGAGCTACTGCTTTTTGCAGTCCCGACACAGCCCGCTGTCACCCAGACCCCCATTCAAATATGGTCTCTGGGTATGGATAGAAGTTAGCAATAATCCCAGAGGTGGGATGTGCAGCCCCCAATCCAAACAGCTCAGTCATGCACTGAGCCCCTTCCTTAGTTCCAGGGACAGGCAATGGGGCAGCTTACTTTCAGTCACCCATGGGACGTCACGGGTGGCTTCTGACCGTGTTATTCCTAAGAATCTCACCCTTTGCGTGGGCCCCACGGTCTGTGCTGGATTTGTCCACCAGCCTCTGTGAATCGCATGTATCAGCACTGTACTTGGCCAGTCCCAGCTGGCTCTTCAGTTTCTGATATCACCATGGCATCAACTTAGCATTTTATTACCCTCAGACCTGCACCAAGTCCACATCCCTTCTAACCAAATTATGATAGTAAGCTGGTGAATTCAGAGAACCCCGTGGCTGTTCATAAATTGGGATCCTTTCACATGAAGGCAGACTGCAGCTGGCTCCTTTCTGAGATTGAGACTGACACTGAGAAAAAAGCATTTGTAAGACATCAGTCAAGAAATGGGCAGAAGACATGAACGGACATTTCTCCAAAGAAGACATACAATGGCCAACAGACACGTGAAAAAATGTTCCACATCACTCGGCATCAGGAAAACACAAATCAAAACCACAATGACCTCACAGCAGTCAGAATGGCTAAAATTAACAAGTCAGGAAACAATAAATGTTTGTATGGATGCAGAGAAAAGGGAACCCTCTTACAGTGTTGGTGGCATTGCAAGCTGGTACAGCCATTCTGGAAAACAGCATGGTGGTCCCTCAAAAAGTTGAAAGTAGAGCTACTCGAGACCCAGCAATTGCTCTACTAGGTATGTACCCCAAAGATACAAATGTAGTGATCCGAAAGGCACCTGCACCCCAATGTTCATAGCAGCAATGTCCACAATAGCCAAACTGTGGAAAGAGCCAAGATGCCCTTCAACAGATGACTGGAGAAAGAAGATGTGGTTCATATATACAATGGATTAGTACTCAGCCATCAGAAAGGATGATTACCCACCATTTGTGTCGACATGGATGGAACTATTATGCTGAGCGAAATAAGTCAAACAGAGAAAGACAACATACGGTTTCACTCATATGTGGAATATAAGAAACAGCACAGAGTATCAGAGGGGAAGGGAGGGAAAACTGAATAAGAAGAAATCAGAGAGGGAGAAAAACCATGAGAGACTCTGGACATGTGGAAACAAACTGAGAGTTACAGAAAGGAGGGGGTGGGGGCATGGGGTAACCGGGAGATGGGTATTAAGGAGGGCATGTGTTGGGATGAGCACTGGGTGTTATACACAACTGATGAATCATTGAACACCACATCGAAAACTAATGATGTACTATATGCTGGCTAGCTGTACATAGTAATAATAAAAAAAGAGTCAAACCATTTTTGAAAAAGAAAATGACATTGGAAGATGTCTATTACCTGATTTTAAGACCCACTATAAAGTTACAGCAATCAAATCGTGAGATTGGCATAAAGATAGATGTATAGTCCAATGGAACAGAATATACTATAACCCATAAATTAACCACATACAAAATGATCAACTGATCTTTGAGAAAAGTGCCAAGGTAGGGAAAGTATAGACTTTTCAACAAATGATCCAGAAACAATGGAAATAAAAAGAAATTCTCTTAAGGTGAATATGTTTGCATTTGGGGGGAAATGTTTAATATTTTATGAAGTATATTGTCTGCTGTAGATTTTTCTTATTAGAATATTCCTTTTAATACAACCTTATTGAGTTTTAATTTATTTATTAAAATACACCCATTTTAAATGTAAAGCTCTATGAACTTTGTCAAATGTATATAGTTGTGTAACATTACCAACCCCATTATTTCATAGAATTTCTTTAAGTTCATTTACAGCAAATGACCCCACACATTGTCTCAGGAAACCATTGGTCTGGTTTTGGTCACTATAGATTAGATTTGCCTTTTCTAGAATGTGATGTAAATGGAATCAGGCAGTACGGCTTCTATTGATTAACATAATGTGTTTGAGATTCATTCCTATTGTTGTGTACTTAAGTAATTCATTCTTTTTTATTGCTGAAGAGTGTCTCATCTTATGGATATACCAAACATTTTTATCTATTTACCTATTAATTGGCGTTTGAGTTGTTTCTGTTTTGACTATTATGAACAATGCAGTTATAAATTTGTGTATGCATCTATGTGTGTACAGAGGTTTTTATTTCTTTTGGATAAATACTTAAGGAGAGCAATTGCTGGGTTATATAGAAAATGTATTTTGAGCTGTATAAGAGACTGACAAATAATTTTCATAGTGGCTGTACTATTTTACATTCTCAGTGTAATAACATAATGGATTGTAAAAACACATGTGTTGCCAATCAGCACATGAAAAGATGTTCAACATTAGCAGTAATTAGAGAAATGCAAATTAAAACCACAATAAAATACCCCTACACAGTCACTAGAATGGGTAATATTTTTAAAAATGGCATTGCTCTATCTAGGTGAGGACACAGAGCAATGTTTGAGGGTTTTGTCGCTCTGCATACTAATTTCCCTAATTACTGATAACGTTGAACATCTTTTTATGTGCTGATTGGCAATCCATGTGTGTCAAGAACTGAAGGACCTGAGATTTTACCCACTTGTGAGCTAACATCTGGGTCTGCCATGGCTTCATGGAGGCTGGCAGAAGACACAAGTCTCCTAGATCAGAGACAAAGGATTTAGTTACTCTTGACACAGTAGGCAGAATGATTTCCCTACTTGCATCATTTTCCCCTTTCCCACTCTCCAGTACCACAGGGATGATGCTGAGTGGCCCGGGCGGATATTGCATACAGAGTGAGTTTGCACCACAACCAAGAAACTACTAAGAGCCCAATTCTTTCGTAAGGGGCTGGGGGTAAACTTGCCCTGGCTGAGCAACATACAAACCCACCTTGATCAATATAAAATTTCTCTCTTTATTTATTGAATCGTTTCTTAGTTTAAAGTACATTCACCTGAGACTAGTATAACTACACAAGATTTCTTTTGCTTAACTTTACATGATGTACATTTCCCCCTCACTCCTGCTTTCATCTTTTCTGGGTCTCTATATTTATGGGAGGTCTCTCGTAAGAAGCATTTAGGGCTTTTATTTAGCCAATCTAATAATCTTAGTCCTTTCAATAGAGTATTTAGTCCACTAATATTTAATGTAAATGATGATAAAATTTTGTTGACATCTATTGCTTGTTTTTTATTTGACTCCTGTTTGTATTTACTTTTATCTACTTGCCATTGAATGAATTAATTTTTTTAGTTTTCTATTTTTCCTTTTACCACATTTTTTACACATTCCTTAACTACGGTTTTCTTGTTATTCTATGAAAACCAATGTGCATCATTCTCTTATTTCAGCTTCATGAAAACTATTACATTTGTAAATGGTATGATAAAGACAGATCTTTAAAACAGTTTAAATTCACTTATTCTCTCCCAAGTTTTCCAAAAATTCTGCATAAATCTTGATGTACACATGCCGTTTTTCTTCTTGTTAATATAAGCAAAAATAAGTAATATTTATCCACTCATTCAAACTTCATTTACTCTTCATTGACTTTTATATTTTAATGTTTCCATCTGGGATCATTGAAGGGAACTGACGTTTGAATGGTATTGGCATGGTTCATCACTTTGTTTACTTAGGATTTCTTAATTTTCTTTCTCAAGGTTTTACAGTTTCTAGTGCAGCCATCTTGCACTTTTACTAAATGTATTCCTTATTTTTGATGATAGCATTATAAATGACTTAAATTTTTCATTTTCCTGTTATTTGTTGCTAGTATATAGGAAAACAGTTAATTTTGTATAAGTTATATCCTATGGCTTTACCAAGTTTACTCATTAGATTGAATAGTTTGGGGTTGTAAATTCCTGAGTATTTTATACATAGAAACTCATGTTATTTGTGAATAAATATTTTAATTATTTCTTGTTCATTCTCTGTGTCCTCTACCTTTTTCTTGTCTTTTTGACCTTGCTAAAACCTCTAGCACAGTGTTAAATGAAAGTAGTGAGAGCAAATATCCTTGCCTCATTTCTGATTTTAGGGAAAAACATTAAATTTTTTTACTGTCATGTATGATATTAGCTATAAGCTTGAAGATGCCCTTTTCAGCTCAAGAGAATATTTCTATTTCTGAGTTATTAACTTTGAATGGGTGTTGATTTTTTTGTTAAAGATTTATTTTTCTGCATTTATTGAGAAGATCATATATTTTTTCTCTTTTATTCTGTTATTATAGTGAATTACAATGATGAATTTTTTTAATGTTCTCTAATTCATGGAATAAACCCTACTTGATCATGATTTGATACTCTTTTTGCATTTCTGGATCTGCATATTTTTAGAAACTTTTGTGACTATGTTAATGAGGGACTAGTCTGTAATTCTCTTTTCTTTTGATGTCTTTATGTTTTGATAGCAATTTCTGTGAAACCATATGGACCTAGAATTTTCTTTGTAGGAAGATTTTGTTCACAAATTCTATTTATTTAATTGAAATATGGCTATTGAGATTTTCTTTTGTGCCTTGTGTCAGATTGATAAGATGAATCTTTAAAGTATATGAACTTTTCATCAACATTGTCAAATTCGTTGGCATAATATTCTTACAATTCTAAACATCTTCAAGAATAGCTGATACAGCAAAATAGATGGATAGATAAAAAATACATATTTATATGTAGAGAATTTATATATATTTCTTCTACTTTTTAAAATTGCCTTAATAAAAGAAATATCAGTTTTTGCCACATCCAGAAGTCCTGCTGCAAGCAAAAGCAATGTTGTTGATTATAAGCTCAGAAGCTAGAAAATTCATATTACATCAGAAAGGCAAATTACAGCTTGAGGCCTTCAGCTCTAATTGGAATAACTGGGCTCATTGGAGGAGAATATCCTAGCTGGAGAGAACTTGGGGGTGGCTTGGAGCAGACTGTTCCATGAAGAAAAAAAAGAGGTCAGGGGAGGGGCGCCTGGGTGGCGCAGTTGTTAAGCGTCTGCCTTCGGCTCAGGGCGTGATCCCAGCGTTTTGGGATCGCCTCACATCAGGCTCCTCCGCTGGGAGCCTGCTTCTTCCTCTCCCACTGCCCCTGCTTGTGTTCCTCTCTTGCTGGCTGTCTCTCTCTGTCAAATAAATAAATAAAATCTTTAAAAAAAAAAAGAGGTCGGGGGAGAGATAATATCTTGAAAAGGCTGGGAATTCAATGGTAGCTAAGACATTGAAGAAGGGATTTATGGAAGAACAGGCAGAGCAGATCAGCTGGTCTCAGGGGTTCCTGGGCTCAGGGATGTTCTCACTCTTTCCAGACTCTGCTTTCCTCTGCCCATGACCCTTTCTGACCAGAGTCTTTGTCTACACAGCGGAGAACAGCTGCCAACAGTTTCCATGCTCCACATGTCCTATTTCACCTCTTTAGGGAGTTGTGAGTTGCTCTTCTGGTCTTCTAAAGCTGTTTAAAAACTCCTGGTAGGAAGACCTTTAACTGTCCCACCATCTGTTTGGTGCCTTCTCCCAACAAAACAAGAGTGACCAAGATTCTGAATATGTAAGAAGGTGACAGCATTTATTCAAAGAACACACTCATGGGAGTTCATGTTTTCAGCAAGGTAAGGCATGCTGAACTGAGGAATACAGGTGAGTGCCGCAAAGTACCGGGGTAGTTTCCTTGGAAAACTAGGTTTTGGCCAACTTTACATGTTAGGTTCCTGGGACTTAGAAGAAGAGAGAATCTTATTAGAGCAGCTCCCTTTCTAAGCAACGTGATACTAATACTAACCACATAGATAACATTAGGTTTGGCTATGAAGTCTTTGAATTTGGAAACTACTGGTAGGATGAAAATTGTTTTGGCAATTTAACCTGTGTTGGGCTGAGAATTTCACAGTTCAGCATGTTTGAAGAAAGCGTCTACTGTACTTGGCCTACATGCTGATTAAACGCTCGTCAGCTTTTGCAGTGGATATTTATTTCGGGAGAAAGATAGTGGCCCCATATGCCCCATATGCCAGAGCTCAGGAAACCACTAAGCAAAGGAGACAGGAATCTTGCAATTCTTGGACAAGTGCAGAGAAACTGAGTGAACAGTGCTTTCAAAGCAATCTGCCTTTTTAAAGCAAGGTTATTGATTTAGAAATTAGAACATGTGTTCTAAAAACAAAGGCAACTTTCTGTCCTTTATTTTATTTCTCCATTTACACGTAATATAATTAAGGGCATGTTCTGTTCAAGTGTCGCACATTGGTATCATGTTTTCGATCTACTCCTTTTTTTCTCTGTTTCTCCCTTCTTCTCTTGGATAAGTTGTGCATTTCTTAGTGTTCCATTTTATAGTCCATACGGATATTTCAGCTCTACTTCTTTGGTTAGTGTGGTCGACAGAATAACAGTGACGACGTCCACATGATGTCCCCCCATTGTGCCCACATCTTAATTCCTGGGATCTGTGAATGTTACCTTACATTGCAAAGGGATTTTGCAGATATGATTAAGAAAAGGATCTCTTTAGATAGGGAGATTATCCTGGATTATCTGGGTGGGTCCAATGAAATCACAAGGATCCTTAAAAGATGGAAGGGGAGGAAGAGGGATGATGGATGCATAAAGCAGGGTGCCACCACCAGGAGCCACGAGCCATGAGCCATGAATGCCAGTGGCCTCCAGAAGCAGGAAAAGGGAAGGCATTGATTCTTTCCTGGAGCCTCCAGAGGGAGCACAGCATTTGTACACCCTTATTTTATCTCCATCAGACCCATTTTGGATGCCTGACTTCCAGAATTGTAAGATAATAGTTTTGTGTTGGTTCAAGCCATGAAGGGCGTGTTAATTTGTTACAGCAGCAACAGGAAACTAATATGGTTAGTTTCAGGGATTATTCTAGAAATTGAAACATGCATCTTTCATATAGCATATCTGTTTCCAGTTAATATTACACCATTACAGAAGCAGGATGAGGGCTCCGTCGGCCTGAGTCCGTTCACCCTCCTGAACTTCTTGCTCTTGTTATATTTTCTAAACTTGGTTTTGTGTTTCCCATATGCTCAGCCTTACTCTTGGCCTTCTTTATTCCTTTGCTGAAGATTCAAGATTCCATCTCATATCATTTTCTTTCTATCAGGAGATATTCTTTTTTTTTAGATTTTATTTAAATTCAAGTTAGTTAACATATAGTGTAATATTAGTTTCAGAGGTAGAATTTAGTGATTCATCAGTTGCATACAACACCCAGTGCTCATCCCAACAAGTGCCTCCTTAGTGCCCACCATCCAGTTACTCCATTCTCCCTCCCCTCCAGCAACCCTCAACTTGTTTCCTATAGTTAAGAGTCTCTTATGATATCCCCCTCTCCGTTTTTATATTATTTTATTTTTCCTTCCCTTCCCCTATGTTCATCAGTTTTCTTTTTTTTTTTTTAGATTTTATTTATTTATTTGAGAGAGAGTGAGAGAGAGAAAGTACGAGAGGGGGAAGGGTCAGAGGGAGAAGCAGACTCCCCTAGTGGGGAGCCTGATGTGGAACTCAATCCTGGGACTCCAGGATCATGACCTGAGCTGAAGGCAGACGCTTAACCGACTGAGACACCCAGGCGCCCATCATCTGTTTTCTTAAATTCCACATATGAGTGAAATCATATGATATTTGTCTTTCTCTGACTTATTTTGCTTAGCATAATATCCTCTAGTCCACCCACGTTGTTGCAAATGGCAATTTCACTCTTTTTGGTGGCCGAGTAATATTCCATTGTATATATACCACATCCTCTTCATCCATTCATCTGTCGGTGGACATCTCAGCTCCTTCCATACTTTGGCTACTATGGACATTGAGCTATAGTCTTTTAGAATTTCTCATAGTGCAGGTCTGTGGACCCCAAGTTATCTCAGCTTCTCTCTGCCTAAGAATGTCTTCATTCCTGCATTCTTTTCAAAGAATATCTTTGCTGGAATATAGAATTCTACATTGACAGTGTTTTCCTTTCAACAACTTGAAGATGCTGTTCCACTGTCCTCAGAGTGTCGTTTCTAAGTCAGATAAATTTTTACTGTTATTCCAGAGTGTAAGTAATGTGTCTTTTCTCTCAGGCTGCTGTGAAGATCTGCTCTTCATTTTAGTTTTTCAGCACTCTGGGGTATATCGAAGTGGGACAGTCTGGCTGTAACTGGGCGAGGTGTGGCCCCTACAGTTTGGTGCACTTCACCACGAGCTTCTGTTTTGAGGGTGGTAGTGGCATCGAGGGTCTGTGTGTTAGTGAGATCTCAGGCACCTGCAGTCAGAGCACCTCCTTTAGAATCTGTGAGAAGTCTCCTCACACCTCATACCACAGCAGCCAGGATTCCAGGTCACAGAGGACGTTTCTCTTTGTTCTCCAGTCACATGCCAGAAGAGATTGCTTCAGTAGCCTTGCCTTCCACCCGTCTGAGCTTCCTCAGGCCTGTTAGGGTCATTGGCTGGGCCTGAAAAGTGAACTGACAAAGATTAACAGGAGAAGAGCACACAGATTTGGTAGAGTTTTTACATGTACATGGGAACCTTCATGACAGGTTGAAGATGCAAAGAAGTGTCCAGAGCAGGCAGCTTTTATAGATTTAGACAGAAGAGGAAACAGGAAATTTGTGAAGATTTGACAAAAGGGTTTGGGCTAGGGGTGGTCAACGGTGAAAAAGCAAGTAGGAAGATAAAGGTGTTTTTAACAAGGTTTGTTTGTACGGATTTCTTGGCCCCCCCAACTCCCCACCTCTGGTGAAAAGAACATCTTCCCTCCTCCTCGTACAGGGAGGGCAACTCTCACATGGATGTCTGATGACCTGTTTCAGGGAAGAGGGCTGAGGAGGGGATGTCAGAGCGACCTTCCTGCTTCTGCCATTTAAAAAAATTCCTTCAGCTTAGGATATATTTTTAAGATTTTATTTATTTATTTGGGGGGGTGAGAGAAAGAGAACACATGCAGGGGAGGAGCAGAGGGAGAGGGAGAAGCAGACTCCCTGCTGAGCGGGGAGCCCAACATCTGGGCTCTATCCCAGGACACTGGGATTATGACCTGAGCCAAAGAGAAGCACTAACCGAGATGCCCCTCGGCTTCAGAGATTTAACGTGCTAAGGTGCTCTGTGTGTGGGCAGAGCGCTGTGAACCCCAGCGGGTCGATTCTGGGAAAGTCAGCAATGACTTGGAGGGGTTTCCCTCAGTCTCCCTGCTCCACCCTTGGCCTCCCCTAGCTGGAACACAAAAGAATCTGCAGAATTCTCAATTAAGCTGCACGGTCTGAGCATCTGTAGCCGAAAGCCATGAGTGCCTCTGATGGGCTTCTCTAACAACCCGGCACCCCCCCACACACACGTGTATCCCTTTGCAGGACGGATGTCTCTCCACTCGTTCTCTGCCCACCCCTCGCCCCTTGGCATTCTACCCCCTGCATTAGGTGAAGACCCATGACTACAAGTTTCCAGATGGCTGCAATTCCACTCATGGCTGGGAGTCTTCTAGGTTCCATTTTCCCATGCCAGCAAGATGAGATGACTAGAAGTTCAGGGAAAGCTTGCCTGCATTTTCCTTCCCCCTCTACAATGGATTCCTTTTTCTTACAAAGTTATGTCAAAGATGGAAACAGCTGTGGAATTTTTTATCCTTTGAAATGTTTGGCACTTTCTAAGGCTTTGTTCACTTAGGTTTTGTTTTGTCCCCAAGCTCACCGAGGAGTGTTTTCAACTACATTTTTACCTTGAGACAACTGTAGGTTTACATGGTGCTATAAGAAATAAGAAATAATATAGAGGGTCTTATAGTTCTAAGTTCGAAGTTCTAAGTTTTTCCATTTAGGCTCAGGATCCATTTGTGTTAATTTTTATATAAGGTGTGAAATTTAGGTTGAGTTGTTTTGCTGATTTGTTTGTTTGTGTCTATCCAACGAATCCAGCACCACTTATGGAAAGGCTATCTTCACTCCACTGAATTGCTTTCACACCCCTGTCAATAATCAGACGGTCATGTTAGCATGGGTATATTTCTGGCTTTGGAGTATTGGCATTACTTTTTCTTCAAATGTTTGATAAAATTGGCCAGTAAAAGTATTTAGGCCTGCGCTTTTCTTTTTGGCAAAATTTAAAGTTACTAATTTTATTTATTTACTTGTCATAGGTCTATCCAGATTTTACATTTTTTTCTTTTTTTAATGATAATTTTTTATTATGTTATGTTAGTCACCATACAGTATATCTTTAGTTTCTGATGTAGTGTTCCATGGTTCATTATTTGCGTATAACACCCAGTGCACCATGCAATATGTGCCCTCCTTAATATCCATCACCGGCCTATCCTAATCCCCCACACCCCTCCCCTCTGAAGCCCTCAGTTTGTTTCCCAGAGTCCACAGTCCTCATGGTTCTTTTTTAATTAAATTCGATTAGCCAACACATAGTACATCACTAGTCTCAGATGTGGTGTTCAACAATTTATCATTTGCGTATAGCAACCAGCGCTCATCACATCATGTGCCCTCCTTAATGCCCATCACCCAGTTACCCCATCCCCCCACCCACCTCCCCTCCAGCAACCCTCAGTTTGTTTCCTAGAGTTAAGAGTCTCTCATGGTTTTTCTCCCTCTCTGATGACTTCCCGTTCAGTTTTCCCTCCCTTCCCCTATGATCCTCTGTATTTCTTATATTCCACATATGAGTGAAACCATATGATAATTGTCTTTCTCTGCTTGACTTATTTCCCTCAGCACACCCTCCAGTTCCATCCATGTTGCTGCAAATGTTAAGTATTCATCTTTTCTGATGGCTGAGTAATATTCCATTGTATATATACATATATATACACACATATATATATCACACACACATGCATATATTACACACACTATATATATATATATATATATATACACACACACATATATATCTCTTCTTTATCCATTCATCTGTCAATGGACATTTCAGCTCTTTCCGTAGTTTGGCTATTGTGGACATTGCTGCTATGAACATTGGGGTGCAGGTGCCTCTTCAGATCACTACATTTGTATCTTTGGGGCAAATACCCAGTAATGCAATTGCTGGGCATAGGGTAGTTCTATTTTTAACTTCTTGAGGAACCTCCACACTATTTTTCAGAGTGGCTGTACCAGCTTCCATGTCTACCAGCAGTGTAAGAGGGTTCCCCTTTCTCCACATCCTCATTGACATTTGTTGTTTCCTATCTTGTTAATTTTAGCCATTCTGATTGGTGTAAGGTGGTATCTCATTGTGGTTTTAATCTGTATTTCCCTGATGGCAAGTGATGTGAGCTTTTTCTCCTGTGTCTGTTGGCCACTTGTATGTCTTCTTTGGAGAAATGTTTGTTCATGTCTTCTGCCCATTTCTTGACTGGATTCTTTGTTTTTGGGTGTTGCGTTTGATAAGTTCTTTATAGATCTTTGATACCAGCCCTTTATCAGTTAGGTCATTTGCAAATATCTTCTCCCATTCCGTGCGTTGTCTTTTAGTTTTGTTGACTGTTTCCTTTGCTGTGCAGAAGTTTTTATCTTGATGAAGTCCCAATAGTTCATTTTCACTTTTGCTTCCCTTGCCTTTAGAGATGTGTCTTGCAAGAAGTTGCTGCAGCCAAGGTCACAGAGATTGCTGCTTGTGTTCTCTAGGATTTTGTTGGATTCCTGTCTCACATTTAGGTCTTTCGTCCATTTTGAGTTTCTCTTTATGTATGGTGTAAGAAAATGGTCTAGTTTCATTCTTCTGCATGTGGCTGTCCAATTTTCCCAGCACCATTTATTAAAGAGACTGTCCTTTTTCCATTGGATGTTCTTTCCTGCTTTGTGGAAGATTAGTTGACCATAGAGTTGAGGGTCCATTTCTGGGGTCTCTATTCTGTTCCATTGATCTATGTGTCTGTTTTTGTGCTAACACCATACTGTCTTGATGATCACAGCTTTGTAATATGGCTGGAAGACAGGCATTGTGATGCCCCCAGCTTTGGTTTTCTTTTTCAACATTCCCCTGGCAATTCGGGGTCTTTTCTGGTTCCATACAAATTTTAGGATTATTTGTTCCAGCTCTGTGAAGAATGTATCTTGATATGTATTGCATCGAATGTATAGATTGTTCTGGGCAGTACAGACATTTTAATGATATTTATTCTTCCAATCCATGAGCATGGCATGTTTTCCATCTCTTTGTGTCTCCCTCAATTTCTTTCACAAGTGTTCTGTAGTTTTTAGAGTACGTATCCTTTACCTCTTTGGTTAGGTTTATTCCTAGGTGTCTTATGGTTTTTGGTGTAATTGTAAATGGATCAATTCCTTAAATTCTCTCTCTTTGGTCTCATTGTTAGTATATAGAAATGTAACTGATTTCTGTGCATTGATTTTATATCCTGCCATGTTGCTGAATTGCTGTATGAGTTCTAGCAATTTGGGGTCATCTTTTGGGTTTTCCACATAACGTATCATGTCATCTGTGAAGAGTGAGAGTTTGACTTCTTTGCCAATTTGAATGCCTTTTATTTCTTTTTGTTGTCTGGTGAAGCTAGGACTTCTAGTACTATGGTGAACAATAGTGGTGAGAGTGGGCATCCCTGTTGTGTTCCTGACCTTAGGGGAAAAACTCTCAGTTTTTCCCCATTGAGAATGATATTCACTGAGGGCCTTTCATATATGGCTTTTATGATGTTGAGGTATGTTCCCTCTATCCCTACACTATGGAGAATTTTAATGAAGAAAGGATGCTGTATTTTGTCAAATGTTTCTTCTGCAGCAATTGAGAAGATCATATGGCTCTTGTCCTTTCTTTTATTAATGTGATGTATCACTTTGATGGATTTGTGAATGTTGAACCACCCTTGCAGCCTAAGAATAAATCCCACTTGGTCATGGTGAATAATCCTTTTAATGTCCTGTTGGATCCTATTGGCTAGTATCTTGGTGAAAATTTTGCCTTTCATGTTCATCAGGGATATTGGTCTGCAATTCTCCTTCTTGATGGGACCATTGTCTGGTTTTGGGATCAAGGTAATGCTGGCCTCAGAGAACAAGTTTGGGAGTTTTCCTTCCCTTTCTATTTTTTGAAACAGCTTCAGAAGAATAGGTATTAGTTCTTCTTTAAATGTTTGGTAGAATTCCCCTGGGAAGCCTTCTGGCCCTGGACTCTTGTTTGTAGGGAGATTTTTTTTTTAAGATTTTATTTATTTATTTGACAGAGATAGAGACAGCCAGCGAGAGAGGGAACACAAGCGGGGGAGTGGGAGAGGAAGAAGCAGGCTCATAGCGGAAGAGCCTAATGTAGGGCTCGATCCCATAACGCCAGGATCACGCCCTGAGCTGAAGGCAGACGCTTAACCGCTGTGCCACCCAGGCGCCCCGGTAGGGAGATTTTTGATTGCTGCTTCAATTTCCTTGCTGGTTATGGATCTGTTCCAGTTTTCTATTTCTTCCTGTTTCAGTTTTGGTAGTTTATAAGTTTCCAGGAATGCATCTGTTTCTTCCAGGTCGCCTAACCTGTTGGCATATACTTGCTCATAATATATTCCAAAAATTGTTTGTATTTCCTTGGTGTTGGTCATGATCGTGACTCTTTCATTCATGATTTTATTAATTTGGGTCCTTTCTCTTTTCTTTTTGGTAAATTTGGCTAGGGGTTTATCGATCTTATTAATTCTTTCGAAGAACCAGTTTCTAGTTTCACTGATCTGTTCTACTGCTCTTCTGGTTCTATTTCATTGATTTCTGCTCTAATCTTTATTATTTCTCTTCTCCTGCTTGGTTTAGGCTCTATTTGCTATTCTTTCTCCAGCTCCTTTAGGTGTAAGGTTAACTTGTGTATTTGAGACTTTTCTCATTTTTTGAGAGAGACTTTTATCTCTCTGTACTTCCCTCTTAGGACCACCTTTGCTGTATCCTAAAGGTTTTGAACAGTTGTGTTTTCATTTTCATTTGTTTCCATGATTTCTTAAAATTCTTCTTTAATTTCCTGGTTGACCCATTCATTCTTTCATAGGATGTTCTTTAACCTCTAAGTGTTTGAGTTCCTTCCAAATTTCCTCTTGTGATTGAGTACAAGTTTCAAAGTATTGTGGTCTGAAAATATGCAGGGAATAATCCCAAACTTTTGGTAACAGTATTTCATAATTTTTAATTGATAAATTGATATTTTGGATAATATAACTACACAATTCTGGAAAAAGATAACATCCAGGGTTGTTATTGTTTGCTTGTTTAATGCCTTTCCTGGCTTATTTCCGTAGAGTCTATATTCCTTACATTGTGCGGATACCAAAGTCTTTGGGTATTTTCTCTAATTCTGTTTTTACTTTTAAGTCTGGCATCCTAAGAGTTACTTGATCAGACTAACTTAATAGTCAGCCAATGATTGCTCAGATTTTCTTAAATGCCTTCAGTGGTAGATCTTCCACCCTTTGCTGAGACCTGTGTGTTCTGAGGCACTCTTTCAAAGCTCAGGCAATTTACACATCTGTCTAAGCCTTGACTTTCCATTTGTGCAGAGCCTTAAGGTCATTGACAGGTAAGTGACTGTCATGCAGACAGCCATATGATGAATGTAGCCTTGTAGGTCCCCAGTGATATGTATGAGCTTTTCAAACCCCCTTCTGGACCTCTTATTCCCTAGATCTTCCTTTTAAATGTTGACTGAGCTCTTCTTTATCCCAACAATACTGGTATTGCAGCATTGGGCAGCTTCAACGTTAAACACTTGCTGGTGACTCTTCAATAATTCTCTAGGGGTAGAATGGGGCTCTGGGTCAGACCAAACAGCTTCCACGTGAACATGGCTTTTCCAGGAGACTGCAGATCAGGTGAAACAGCGACAGTGCTCTAGGGATTGAGTACCTGTAAAATCAGTCTTCCCCTTCCAGTGTCTGCAGGGCTGCTTTTCAAAGCTAACAATCCATGGAAGTAGCAAGGCAGAGATGGGAGAAGCCCATGTCAAAATGACACAGCCTTTGAGGTTCTTACCAAGTTTCAGTCATTTTTCTTTAATAATATTGTTGCTGTGATCATGTGAAGAGTTAGTAATAAGGATCCTATTACAATATAATAAAAGGAATGGGATGTTAAAAGGCATTATCAGTCTTTTTCACAGAGTATACGTTGGCCTCCCTCTTTTGTTCATGACTGAAGTATTTTTTCAGATGTTTCCCCTTTATAGGTTGTTGGTCACTACTGGACCGGCTGCAAAGGTGCTAAGAAAGCTAGTGTCTAGTACTTTCCGTCTGTTATGGGCAGGTAGCTATGCAAACAGGCAGATAACAGAGAAAATAGTCAATCATCTAGGCAAAAAGCACAAGAGACCCTTACTTTTATAATAAAGATTAACATTTGGCTGGGAAAAGTGCCTATTCATTGCTCTTTTTCAAAGTATTCTTTGTTATTTATGCACCTGCTTCGGATTTCTCTCTGAATTCATACAGCAAGTCAAATCCGAGTTTACCTAGGCCTTGTCTCCTTCCTCCATGAAAGGATGGGATTTGACCAAATGAGCTTTTGGGTAGTTTTACGTTCTTCCACTCTGGTCCCATGAAATATTGAACTATTTAGAACCCAATGTTTTGATAGTTTCAATAGGTGAGGAGCCTTTTTGTGAGGATGGGTTGCTCAGCAGGACATATGGATTGTGAAACTTAACTTTGTAGGTGTTGGTGGTTTGGCAAAGTGAATACCTTAGAAGATGTAGCTTGCCAAGCTGGTTCTCTAGAGGCTGGGGTCAAAAGCCCACATTCATTATGATACACAGTTTGATTAGCTGTGGTTCCTGGGAGCTGGTTGGGAGCCACACCAGGCTCATTAGCATCCTGAGTCATCGGGCTGAGTTCTCCAGAGGGTTGAATCCCTATTCTCCCTGTCTCAGAATCCACATTCTCTGGAGGCCTTTTCCTTGGTCAAACTCTATTCCTGTTTAATTGGCTCATTAGAAACTCTTTAATGAGGCAAGAGTTGTAAGGCTGTTCACAGCAGAGTTTGTTTGAAGGCAGAGCCCAGGGGAGTATGTAACTTCAGTGTTAAGAGAAAAATAAGTTCTGGTATTATTAGTAAATAGTCCAAGGTGATGGCTAAGTCACTTCTGATAGGGCTAGGATAGAGGGCAAATGGAAAAGGGGAGCTTTTGTATAGAATTGGTGCTGTATGTGTGTTCAGAAGACCTGGACTGGATTCCCAATTCAGTCACTAGCAGTGGACTCTCTAGAAGGACATTAGATATTCCTAGGCACTATTAATATTTGACTCACAGTATTGTTAGAGTGTATTTAAGTAAGCACACAAGTGCACTTTAGCTGCATAGCATAGTGCAAGAATAGGTCAATTAACATTATTTTGTAATATGTATTTGTATATAGTATCTCAACACATGAATACTGGCATATCACTTGAATGTATTTGTAATAAATGTATAAATAAATATTCATATATTTTATTATATATATATTCAAATGATATGCCATAACACATATGTTCAGAAATTTAAAAATCCCTTTTCTTTTTTTATAATAATATTTTTATTATATTATGTTAGTCAAAATCCCTTTTCTGTCCTTTGAATCTTTTTAAACCCTTTCTTTACTAAATATGACTACTTAACTTGAAAGTTAATGAAAATTCATAACAAAAATACAAATACTTGGCTGACATAGGGTGTCATTTATTACATTGTTATACAAATTAAAGTTGTATTGGATTGAAAAGGAGAATGAGTTAAGATGACAAAGGAGGAGGGGCACCCTAAGGTTGCCCCATCTCTCAAACACAGCTAAATAAATACCAAATCATTCTGAACACCCAAGAAATAAATCTGAGGACTGAGAGAATGAAACTGCAATTCTATAAGTAGAAAAAAATAATTACCTTGTGGAAGCTTCTTTTAACAAGCAGACCAAACGCACCTAATCTAGCTTCCTCACCGCCTCTTCCCCCACCTCTGGACATAATGACAAGATGGGGTGATTCACCACAAAAGAGAACAGGAAGTCGAAGTAATGGCCAGGGATTTAATCAATACAGATATAAGTAAGAACTACAATTTAAAACAATAATAGGGGCGCCTGGGTGGCACAGCGGTTAAGCATCTGCCTTCGGCTCAGGGCGTGATCCCGGCGTTATGGGATCGAGCCCCACATCAGGCTCCTCTGCTATGAGCCTGCTTCTTCCTCTCCCACTCCCCCTGCTTGTGTTCCCTCTCTCGCTGGCTGTCTCTATCTCTGTCGAATGAATAAATAAAATCTTTTTTAAAAAATAAAACAATAATAAAGATATCAGCTGGGCTTGAAAAAAAAGTGTAAAAGACACTAGAGGATTCCTTGCCACAGAGACAAAAGAATTAAAATCTAGTCAGGCGGAATTAAAAATGCTGTAACCATGATGCAAACCTGAATAGATGCCATGACAATGAGGATGGACGAGGCAGAGGAACAAATCAGTGATATGGAAGATAATATTATGGAAACTAATGAAGCTGAAAAGAAGAGGGAAAGAAAGGCATTGGATCATAAATGTAGACCTAGGGAACTCAGTGACTCCTTAAAGTGTAATAACATTTGTATCATAGGAGCCTCAGAAGATGAAGAGAGAGAAAAAAGGGCAGAAGGTTTATTTGAGCAAATTATAGCTGAAAACCTCCCTAATCTGGGGAAAGACACAAACATAGAAATCCAGGAAGCAGAGAGAACTTCCATTAAATTCAACAAAGCCAATCATTGCCAAGACATATCACAGTCAAATTCACAAAGTAAACAGACAAGGAAAGAATCCCAAAAGCACCAAGGGAAGAAAAAGTCTTTAACATACAAGGGAAGACAGATCAAGTATGAAGCAGATCTGTCCACAGAAACTTGGCAGGCCAGAAGTGAATGGCAGGATATATTCAACGTATTGAATGGGAAAAATATGCAGCCAAGAATACTTTATCCAGCAAGGCTGTCATTCAAAATAGGAGGAGAGCTAAAGAGTTTCCCAGACAAACAAAAACTAAAGGAGTTCATGACCCCTAAACTAGCCCTGTAAGAAATATTCAAGGGGAATCTGAGTGGTGAAAAAAAGACCCAAAGCAACAAAGCCTAGAAAGGAACAGAGAACATCACCAGAAACACCAACTTTATGGGTAATATGATGGCAATAAATTCATATCTTTGAATAATCACTCTAAATGTAATGGACTAAATGCTCCAATCAAAAGTCATAGGGTATCAGAATGGATAAAAAACAAGACCCATCTATATGCTGCCTACAAGAGACTCATTTTAGAGCTAAAGACACCCACATATTAGAAGTTAGGGGATGGAGAGCCACCTATCATACTAATGGATGTCAAAAGAAAGCTAGAGTAGCCATATCTATATTGGACAAAACTAGATTTTCAAGCGAAGACTGTAAGAAGAGATGAAGAAGGGCATTATATCATAATTAAGGGGTCTATCCACCAAAAAGATCTAACAATTGTAAATATTTATACCCCAACTTGGGAGCACCCAAATATGAATCAATTAATAACAAGCCTAAAGAAACTCATTGATAATAATACAATAATAGTAGTGTCCATCTACTTACAGCGATGGACAGATCATGTAAGCAGAAAATCAATAAGGAAACAATGGCTTTGAATGACATACTGGCCCAGATGGACTTAACAGATACATTCAGAACATTTCATCCTAAAGCAGCAGAATACATTCTTTTCGAGGCCAGATGGAACATTCTTCAGAATAGATAACACACCGGTCCACAAATCAGCCCTCAACAAGTATAAAAAGATCAAGATCATACCATGCATATTTTCAGACCACAACACTATGAAACTTGAAGTCAACCACGAAAAAAATTTGGAAAGACCACAAAAACATGGTGATTAAAGAACAACCTACTAAAGAATGAATGGGTTAACCAGGAAATTAAAGGAGAAATAAAAAAGTACATGGAAGCAAATGAAAATGAAAACATGATCATCCAAAAGCTTTGGGATGGGGTGCCTAGGTGGCTCAGTCAGTTAAGCCTCTGCCTTCAGCTCAGGTCACGATACCAGGGTCCTGGGATTGAGTCCCGCATCGGGCTCTCTGCTCAGTGGGGAGCCTGTTTCTCCCTCTCCCTCTGCCTGCTGCTCTGACTACTTGTGCTCTCTCTCATTAAATAAATCTTAAAATAAAACAAAATGACACAAACAAACAAACAAACAAAAAAGCTTTGGGATGCTGCAAAGACAGTCCTTAGAGGGAAGTATACTGCAGTACAGGCCTACCTCAAGAAGCAAAAAAGTCTGAAACACACAACCTAACCTTACACCTAAAGGAGCTAGAAAAGGAAGAGCAAATAAAGCCTAAAGCCACCAGCAGAAGGGAAATGATAAAGATTAGAGCAGAAATAAACAATATAGAAACAAACAGAACAGATCAATGAAACTACGAGCTGGTTCTTTGACAGAATTAATTAAATTGATAAACCCCTAGCCAAACTTTTCAAAAAGAAAAGAGAAAGGACCCAAATAAATAAAATCATGAATTAAAGAGTAGAGAACACAACCAACACCACAGAAATACAAATAATCGTAAAAGAATAGTATGAAAAATTATATGCCAAAAAAACCCAAACAGGCAATCTGGAAGAAATGGACAAATTCCTAGAAACATACAAAAAAGGGAGGTGGGTAGGGGGATGGGGTAACTGGGTGATGGGCATTAAGGAGGGCACATGATGTGATGAGCTCTGGGTGTTAATATGCTACTAATGAGTCATTGAACACTACAGCAAAAACTAATAATGTACTATATGTTGGCTAATTGAATTTAAATTTAAAAATTAAATAAAGTAAAATCTAGTTCTAAAATGCTAAATGATGTTAATTTAGAGAGGTGGGTTATGGGAAAGAATATGCTAATGCTTTTGGTTTCTTGAGGAAGGAGATTCTGATTCACTCTAGGCATTAATACAAAATATAACATTAACAAGTATTAAAAATGTAAGAATAGCTACTAGAATAATAGAAATAAATGTGTAATTTCGAAATACTGAGAGTAAAAATGGAAGAAAAAAATATCAATAATTTATACAGAAACTAGTCAGAAAAAAGGTAAGAAAAATGGCTAACACATAAGAAAAAACATGAGGTATAAGTTTAAACATACCAAAAATTGAAACAAAGATAAATGTAATAAATTACCCTTTTCAAAGAAATGGCTCTCAGAATGGTAAGGAAAACACACTACATTTCTTTTATTTAAATTCAATTAGCCAAAGTATAGTACATCATTAGTTTTTGATACAATGTTCAATGATTCATTAGTTGAGTATATCACCCAGTGCTTATCATATCATGTGCCCTCTTTAATGCCCATCACCCAGTTACCCCATCCCCCTATCCACCTTCCTTCCCACACCCCTGACTCTTGAGAAGCCTCCTTGGTTAGGTTTATCCCTGAGCATCTTATGGGTTTGGGTGCGATTGTAAATGGGATTGAGTCCTTGATTTATTTTTCTGCTACTTCGTTATTGGTGAATAGAAGGGCAACAAATTTCTGTGTGTTGATTTTATATCTTGTGAATTTGCTGAATTCATGCATTAGTCCTAGCAAGTTTTTGGTGGTGTCTTTCAGGTTCTCCACAAAGAGTGTGATGTTGCCTGCACATACTGAAAGTTTGTCTTCTTCCTCATTGATTTGGATATCTTATCTTATTTCACTCAGCATAATGCCCTCCAGTTCCATCCATGTCTATGTAAATGGTGGGTATTCATCCTTTCTGATGGCTGAGTAATAGTCCATTGTATACATGAACCACATCTTCTTTATTCATTCATCTGTTGAAGGGCATCTCAGCTCCTTCCACAGTTTGGCTATTGTGGACATTGTTGCTATGAACATTTGGGTGCATGTGCTCCTTCTTTTCACTATATCTGTATTTTTGGGGTGAATACCCAGTAGTGCAATTACTGGGTCATAGGGTATCTCTATTTTTAATTCTGGAGGAACCTTCATACTGTGTTCCAGACTGGCTGTACGAGCTTGCATTCCCACCAACAGTGTAAGAGTGTTCCCCTTTCTCCACATCCTTGCCAACATTTGTTGTTTCCTCCTGTCTTGTTAATTTTAGCCATTATGACTTGTATTAGGGAAGAAATCAGAGAGGGAGACAAACCAAATGAGACTCAGGGTTTCTCCCTTGAGGAAGTTGTCAACTACTAAGGTTGATGTTGAGATGCTAAGAAGTAACTGGCACACTTATGGGGCTGCGACATCAAAAATTGGCAACGAATAGGAGGGAATGTGAAGGGCAACATCCTAGAAGTAGCAGCAAACTTCAAGTAGACCAACTTTTACAAGGTCTCACAATATTTTCCAGATCCAAATCTTAGATTCTAATTGAATTAATGTGGTCAGGATTTGTTTTTCTGACTTCTGAGTAGAAGCAAAAGGAAATTCTCTCAGAAGGGAGTTAACATCATCCAGCATCTTAAATCACCCCTACATTTAAAAATATTTATTGTCTGGCATATAATCAAAAGTAACCAGCCATTCAGGAAAATGTGATAAAACAAAATAAAAAGTAGACATTAGAAACATCCACAGGAAGGGGCACCTGGGTGGCACAGCGGTTGAGCGTCTGCCTTCGGCTCAGGGCATGATCCCGGTGTTATGGGATCGAGCCCCACATCAGGCTCCTCTGCTGTGAGCCTGCTTCTTCCTCTCCCACTCCCCCTGCTTGTGTTCCCTCTCTCGCTGGCTGTCTCTATCTCTGTCGAATAAATAAATAAAANAAAAAAAAAAAAAAGAAACATCCACAGGAAAACTCAGACATGGACTTGAAAATAAATATGTTCAAGGAATAAAAAGTATAAACTAAAAAATAAAATAACTGCAATCAAGAATACAATGGATAGGATTAACAAAAATTAGACATAGCTGGAGATAGAATTAGTAAACTGAAATATAGATCAAAAGAAAATATTCATACTTAAAAGCATGAAAACTCAATAGGATAAAACTGGAAAAGTAATGAGAGACATAGAGGAAATGGTAATAAACTTTAACAAATATATAATTGAAATTCCTCAAATGAAGAAGTGAAGGCATGAGCTGTGACCAATATTTGAATATGTAACAGGTGATTTTTCCAAAATTGATGAAACATCAAATAGGATATTTATTTAAAAAAAAAACTGTAGTTAGGCATGTAACAGTTGAGATTATGAAAACCAGATTCAGATGGAAAATCTAAAGGCAGATACAGAAAAAAAATCCTATCTTCCTAACACAGATAACTGTATTTTCAATGGAAACAATGGAAGTCATTTCAAGAATCGGCAGAAGATGAAATTTAACCTAAAGAAAGTAGAGAGGAAAAAATTATAGGAGCAAAAAATAACTAATTAAGAAATAAACACTCAATATCAAGGTCAACCAAGGTAAAAATTTGTTCTTTATAAAGGCTAATGGAAGTGATATACACACAGCAAGACAGATGAAGATAAAAGAGAAAGTCATCAATAACCAAAATTGGGAATGAGAAGGGGAATCACATAGAGCTCATAAATATTAAAAAGGTAAAGGGATATTATGAACAACTTTAAGCTAACTGAAAATTTAGATGCAAAGGATGAATGTTCTTATAGCAATGCAACCTTACCAAAGCCAACAAAAAGTGAAATTTAAAAGCTGAATGATAATTTTATATAAAGACATTGACTCTGAAATGACAAAATTTCCACATGGAAAAATTACAGACACAGAAGATTCTGTCAGTGATTTTTTCCATATAAGATAGAAGCATAGTCATGCCTTTTCAGAAAATAGAAATGGAAGGAACACCAATGAACTCATTTTGTAAGAGCAGCATAACCTTGCTTCCTGAATCTGACAGGGACATTACAGAATTACAGGCCCAACTCCCTAATAAATATAGATGGAAAGTTTTCCCAAACAAACAAAAAACCTTTTAAAGGAAAAGTCTAACTGTAGATAGATAAAGATGGATGATAGATAGATGATAGATAGATAGATAGATAGATAGATGATAGATAGAAAGATAGGTAGATGATAGATGATAGATAGATAGATAGATAGATAGATAGATAGATAGATAGATGATAGATAGGCAGAATTCATTACAATTAACTCATATATTTTAGAAAGACAAGGTTTGTTAAACACTTAAAAAAGATTGATGTAACTTAACTCATGAACAGAATGAAGATGAATATATATATAATACAAGCATTTGGTGAAATTCAACATCCTATTTTTACATACTTTTAACAAACTAGGAATATAAAGAAACTTCCTTAGCATCATAAAGGACATCTTCTAGAAACTTACAGCAAATATCACTCTTAAATAATAAAATGTTTAAAGTATTTCCTCTAAAACTGCAAACAGGTCAATGATGCGACAGCCTTTGTCTCACTCTTTAACATTGTGTTGGAGGTACAAGAACATGGACATAAAAACTCAATAAAAATGTAAAGTAAAGTTCCAGGGAAATAGAACATAGAAAAGGATTAAAACTTCAATTGGCAGATGACACAATTGTGTTCATAGATCAGAAAAATTTAATAAACATTTTTAAGTATATTATTTTTTTAAAAAGATGAAAAAACCTAAGTATACAACTAAATGAATTTTGAAAGAATGAACACACCTGTATAAACCACTACCTAGCCAAGAGAAACGAAAATATTCAATACAAAAACCCTCTAATATTCCTTTTTATCTACAAAGGTAATAACTGTCTTAACTTTTAATGCTAAAGATTACTTTTGTCTGCTCTTTTTTTTAATGTTTTTTTATTATATTATGTTAATCACCATACAGTACATCCCTGGCTTTTGATGTAAAGTTTGATGATTCATTAGTTGCGTATAACACCCAGTGCACCATGCAATACGTGCCCTCCTTACTACCCATCACCAGTCTATCCCATTCCCCCACCCCCTCCCCTCTGAAGTCTTCAGTTTGTTTCTCATAGTCCATAGTCTCTCATGTTTCATTCCCCCTTCTGATTACCCCCCTTTTCTTTATCCCTTTCTTCCCCTACCGATCCTCCTAGTTCTTATGTTCCATAGATGAGAGAAATCATATGATAATTGTCTTTCTCTGCTTGACTTATTTCACTTAGCATTATCTCCTCCAGTGCCGTCCATGTTGCAGCAAATGTTGAGAATTCGTTCTTTCTGATAGCTGAGTAATATTCCATTGTATATATGGACCACAACTTCTTAATCCAGTCAACTGTTGAAGGGCATCTCAGCTCCTTCCACTATTTAGGTATTGTGGACAATGCTGCTATGAACATTGGGGTGCATATGGCCCTTTTCTTCACTACGTCTGTATCTTTGGGGTAAACACCCAGTAGTGCAATGGCTGGGTCATAGGGTAGTTCAATTTTTAACTTTTTAAGGGACCTCCACACTGTTTTCCAGAGTGGCTGTACCAACTTGCATTCCCACCAACAATGTAGGAGGGATCCCCTTTCTCCACATCCTCTCCAACAATTGTTGTTTCTTGCCTTGTCTATCTTTGCCATTCTAACTGGCGTAAGGTGGTATCTCAGTGTGGTTTTGATTTGAATTTCCCTGATGGCTAATGATTTTGAACATTTTTTCATGTGTCTGTTAGCCANGGGGCGCCTGGGTGGCACAGCGGTTAAACATCTGCCTTCGGCTCAGGGTGTGATCCCGGCGTTATGGGATTGAGCCGCACATCAGGCTCCTCTGCTGGGAGCCTGCTTCTTCCTCTCCCACTCCCCCTGCTTGTGTTCCCTCTCTCGCTGGCTGTCTCTATCTCTGTCAAATAAATAAATAAAATCTTTAAAAANGTAGTGCAATGGCTGGGTCATAGGGTAGTTCAATTTTTAACTTTTTAAGGGACCTCCACACTGTTTTCCAGAGTGGCTGTACCAACTTGCATTCCCACCAACAATGTAGGAGGGATCCCCTTTCTCCACATCCTCTCCAACAATTGTTGTTTCTTGCCTTGTCTATCTTTGCCATTCTAACTGGCGTAAGGTGGTATCTCAGTGTGGTTTTGATTTGAATGGTGTTATCTTAGTGTGGTCTTGATTTGAATTTCATGTGTCTATTAGCCATTTGTATGTCCTCATTGGAAAAGTGTCTGTTCATATGTTCTGCCCATTTTATGATTTGTTTATTTGTTTCTTGCATATTGAGTTTGAGAAGTTCTTTGTAGATCATGGATACCAGTCTTTTATCTGTAGTATCATTTGTAAATATATTCTCCCATTCCGTGGGCTGCCTCTTAGTTTTTTTGACTGTTTCCTTGGCTGTGCAGAAGCTNGATCTTAAGGGAAAGGCTTCCAGCTTTTCCCCATTGAGAATAATGCTTGCAGTAGGCTTTTCATAGATGGCTTTTATGAGATTGAGAAATGTACCCTCTATTCCTACACTCTGAAGGGTTTTAATCAGGAAAGGATGCTGTATTTTGTCAAATGCTTTTTCTGCATCAATTGAGAGGATCATATGGTTCTTGAGTCTTTTCTTGTTGATATGATGTATCACATTGATTGATTTGCGAGTGTTGAACCATGCTTGCATCCCAGGTATGAATCCCACTTGGTCATGATGGATAATCCTTTTAATGTACTGTTGGATTCTATTAGCAAGGATCTTGTTGAGGATTTTGGCATCCATATTCATTAGAGAAATCGGCCTGTAATTCTCCTTTTTGATGGAGTCTTTGCCTGGTTTGGGGATCAGGGTAATATTGGCCTCATAGAATGAGTTTGGTAGCTTTCCTTCTGTTTCTATTTTTTGAAATAGCTTTAGGAGAATAGGTATTATTTCTTCTTTGAATGTTTGGTAGAATTCCCCAGGAAAACCGTCTGGGCCTGGAGTTTTATTATTTGGAAGGTTGTTTATCACTGACTCAATTTCTTCATAGTTAATTGGCCTATTTAAGAAATCTATTTCTTCCTGTTTCAGTCTTGGTAGTTTATAGGTTTCCAGGAAGGCCTCCATCTCTTCCAGATTGTTTAGTTTTTTGGCATATAGCTGTTGATAAAAGTTTCTAATAATCCTTGCAATTTCAATGGTGCTGGTCGTGACCTCTCCCTTTTCAGTCATAATTTTAATAATCTCAGTCCTTTCTCTTTGTTTTTGGACAAGTTTTGCCAGTGGTCTATCAATTTTATGGATTCTCTCAAAGAACCAGCTTCTAGTCCTGTTGATCTGCTCTACTGTGGTTCTGGTCTCTAATTCATTGATTTCTGCTCTAATCTTGGTCAACTCCTTCCTTGTCAGTGGGTTAGGCCTGTCCCTCTGTTGCTGTTCCAGCTTCTTGAGGTGAGAATATAAAAACTGTGTTTTCGATTTTTCTATTCTTTTGAGTGAGGCTTGGATGGCTATGTATTTTCCCCTTAGGACTGCCTTTGCAGTNGCTGTTCCAGTTTCTTGAGGTGAGAATATAGAAACTGCATTTTAGATTTTTCTATTCTTTTGAGTGAGGCTTGGATGGCTATGTATTTCCCCCTTAGGACTGCCTTTGCAGTATCCCATAGGTTTTGGACCGTTGTGTATTCATTCTCGTTGGTCTCCATAAATTGTTTAATTTGTTTTTTGATTTCCTGGTTTATCGAGTCATTCTTGAGCAGGATGGTTCTTAGCCTCCAAGTGTTTGAGTTTCTTCCAGGTTTTTCCTTGTGGTTGAGTTCCAATTTCAGAGCGTTGTGGTCTGAGAATATGCAGGGAATAATTTCAGTCTTTTGGTATCATTTGAGACCTGTTTTATGACCCAGAACATGGTCTATTCTTGAGAATGTTCCATGGGCATTAGAATAGAATGAGTATTCTTTGGTTCTCGGGTGTAGTGTTCTATATATGTCTATGAGGTCCAACTCGTTGAGTATGGCATTCAAAGGTCTTGTTTCTTTGTTGATTTCTTGCTTAGGAGATCTGTCTATTGCTGATAGTGGAGTGTTGAGGTCCCCTACTATTAACGTATTTTTATCTATATGTCTCTTTATTCTGGTTAAGAGTTGGCTTGTGTATCTTGCTGCTCCCCTGTTGGGGGCATATATATTAATAATTGTCATATCCACTTGTTGAATACTTCCTTTAAGAATAATATAGTGCCCTTCTGTATCTCTCTCTATGGCCTCTAGTTTAAAATCCAGTCTATCTGATATGAGAATTGCTACTCCAGCTTTCTTTTGAGGTCCATTGGCATGAAAGATGGTATTCCATCCCTCTACTTTCAGTCTGAATGTATCTTTAGGTTCAAAATGAGTCTCTTGTAGACAGCAAATGGATGGGTCATGTCTTTTTATCCAATCTGCAACCCTGTGGCGTTTTATGGGAGAGTTTAAGCCATTTAGATTGATAGAGATTATTGACAGATATGATTTTAATGATGCCATTTCTCTTTAAAGTCTTTGTATCGGTTGTGACTTGCTGCTCTGTATCACTCTTGGGGCCTTTTTACCTTTATAGAGCCCCCCTTAATATCTCCTGTAGGGCTGGTTTCGTGGTTATGAAATTGGTCAATTACTGGTGATTCTGGAAGGTCTTTGTTTCTTCATCAATTCTGAATGACAGCTTTGCTGGATAAAGGATCCTTGGCTGCATGTTTTTCTCTGAAAGAGCTTTAAAAATGCCCCCCCAAGCCTTTCTCTCATTCCAGGTCTCTGTAGACAGGTCTGACGTAATCCTGATACCTTTGCCTTGGTACGTGAGAAATTTCTTTGCCCTGGCCGCTTTCAATACTGTATCCTTGGATCTAATATTTGCGAATTGCACTATGACATGCCGTGGCGTAGGTTTGTCCTGGTTGAGCTTGGATGGGGTCCTCTCTGCCTCTTGGACACGAATGCTTGTTTCCCTTGCTAGATTAGGGAAGTTTTCAGCTACAATTTGTTCAAATATCTCTTCTANTGCTTTCACTACTGTATCCCTGGATCTAATATTTACGAATTGCACTATAATGTGATGTGGCGTAGGTTTGTCGTGGTTGAGCTTGGGAGGGGTCCTCTCTGCCTCTTGGACACGAATGCTTGTTTCCCTTGCTAGATTAGGGAAGTTTTCAGCTACAATTTGTTCAAATATCTCTTCTAGACCTCTGTTTTTCTCCACCCCTTCAGGGATGCCGATGATTCTGACATTGGATCGTTTCATAGAGTCAGTAATCTCCCGTAATCTACATTCGTGGGCGTGGATTTTTTTAAGACCAGCTTCTATTTTCGTTTTTTCTTCTACTANGATGGGTTTTTTTGAGCCCAGATTCTATTTTAGCTTCTCTTCTACTAACCCCTCCTCCAATTTGCTGATACGTTCTTCTGCCTCATTCACCCTGGCCGTCAGAGCCTCTAGTTTTGACTGTATTTGGCTCATAGAATTTTTAATTTCTGTCAGATTCGCTCTCATTTCTGCCCTTAGGGATTCTATATTCTCAGCAACGCTTTCTCTGATGCTTTTTTCAAGTTTACTCATCATCTTGACCATTGTTGCTCTGAATTCCATTTCTGATAATTGGGATACATCCGTATGTATTAATTCTGTGGCCGAGGCCAATTCNTTAATTTGGTTACATCCATATGCATTAATTCTGTGGCAGAGGCCACAGACTCATTGTCTTTTCTTTGCTGGGGGTGATATCTCTTTCTCATCATTCTGATGAGGAGGTTGCAGGGTTGTCCAGAGCCCAAATTAATGACCGGGACCCAGGCAGTGCGTACTTGTTTTATAGGGATCTTAGGGATGTGGGCTTCCTTGATTTTTCAGCCTGCCTTCTGGGGGAGGGGACTGCCGCGCCGATACTCAGGCAACCCTGTTTGGGTAGAGTCTCTGTGTCCCCTGCGAGGGTGGATGGGGATGGGCACACTGTGAGCCGGTAATTCCAGGCTTTTGTTCTCTGGAGGCTTTCCCTGGCGGTTTGCTGTACCTCTTCTGAGAGTCAGAGCAGCAGTGGCCGAATCTCAGCCTCTGTCTCAGAACAGAGGGATTGCGGACCATTCTCCACTGATGTTCTGGCCACTTTAACTCTGTTTCTGTTGGTGCTGCTCAACCCTGCAGCATCCCAGGCTGTGCGCCCCACACCCGGTGTCCCAGCCCTTACTTCCAGGGCCAGCGCTTCTCTGTCCTTTGTGTTTCTAACACCACCAGCCGCCAGCCACCTCTCCCCCCAAGCGCTCCAGAGCTCCCGGTCTCAGACTGGTTCCAGTGAGCACACCGGAGCTCCGTTTCAGTCTGGTCATGCGTGTTCCCCAGCTCACAGTCTCAGTCTGCTCTCTTGCGGGTGCCGGTCCAAGAGACCGCCCGCTGCCCCATGCAGGTGGCTTACCGCTTCCCGGCGCCCAAATGTGGCGGCTCCCTCCCCCTTCCATTTATCTTCCGATATCTGTGCATGGTTTCACGGCTCCCCACTTCGTACCTCAATACTCAGCGCTGGAGATGTTCATTTGTAGAGATCCAGATGTATCTTCCTGCTTCTCAGGCTGATTCCATGGATGTTCAGGCTGGTCTGGTACCTATCCAACTCAACTCAGAGGACCGGCTGAAAAAGGGGTCCCTTACTCCTCCGTCATCTTAACTCTGCTCCTGTCTGTTCTGAATTTATATAAATGGAATTACATACTAGGTATTCTTTTACATCTGCCTTCCCTTATTCATTATTACATTTGTGATATCTGCTATGCTGCTGCTTACAGCAACAGCTCATTCACTTTTCATTGCCATAGATTATTCCAATGTGTTATTAATAATATTGAGAAGGATGTAAAGTCATCACACAAAATGTAAATGCACTGAATTCTCTATCAAAAGAGAGACACTGAAAGGTTTGAATTAAATAAAATCCAGCCATATACTAAGGTACAAGAAACATAATTAAAATGGTAAAGAACTATTGAAAATAATGTTATGAGCAAAGTGATAGCAACTAAATGCACACAAAAAGCAGGACTATTAATAGCTGACAAGGTCAAATTTAAAGATAAAAGTTTTAAACAGGATAGAGTCAATTAGGCAATGAAAATAGGTAAAGTTATGCATAACAGTCAGAAACGTGTACACATTAAAATGGAGTTAAATACACAAAGTAAAAGCTTTTAGAAGTGTTAGGAGAGAATTCTTACAGAATTTGACAGATCTAGAAGTCAAAATATAAGCAAAGACAAATATAATAAGAGATCAGTCAACAAACTTCTCTACTATTTTTACAAAAACCTTAGATCCCTTGAATAAAAATATGTTGGGTTTTTTTTGTTCATAGAATGTTTCAAAAATAGATCATGGTTTGGCTATAAATTAAAATTTAAAAAACAATGTTTTTTTTAAACCAGGTACTTTAGTCATATACAATAAAATTAAAAATATTTATTAAAGGGAACCAAAAATCTTAAATTTGGAGATTAAGGAATATATGCCTTTGGTTAAAGGGGAAAATCAAACAAAACATCATAAATTATCTGGAACGCAGTAACATAAGACAATCTTCCAATTCTGAACTTCCTTTGTATTTTTTCTATTTATTTGAGATGTACAGTTAGATTTTTTTGAGATCTTCATTTCTTTTTTTTTTAAAGATTTTTTTATTTTATTTATTCGACAGAGATAGAAACAGCCAGCGAGAGAGGGAACACAAGCAGGGGGAGTGGGAGAGGAAGAAGCAGGCTCACAGCGGAGGAGCCTGATGTGGGACTTGATCCTGGAACGCCGGGATCACGCCCTGAGCCGAAGGCAGACACTTAACCGCTGTGCCACCCAGGCGCCCCAAGATCTTCTTTGTTTCTTAATGCAGGTGTTTATTGTTATAAAATTCCCCCTTGGAACTACATTTGCTGCATCCAGTATGTTTTGATATGTTGTGTTTCCATTTTCATTTGTCTCAATGTATATTTTTTATTTATCTTTTGATTTCTTTTTTATCCATATGCTGTTCAGTAGCATGTTGTTTTATTTCCATATTCGTGAATTATCCTTTCATGTAATTAATTTCTTCTTGTAATTATTTTCTAGTTTCTTTTTTTAAAGATTTTATTCATTTATTTGAGAGACAGAGAGAGAGAGAGCGTGAGCAGGGGAGAGGCAGAGGGAGAAGCAGACTCCCCACTGACCAGGGAATACGACACGGGACTCAGTCCCAGGACCCTGAGATCATGACCTGAGCCAAATGCAGATGCTTAACTGACAGAGCCACCTGGGTGCCTGTATTTTCTAGTTTCACACCACTATGGTCAGAATAGATGTTTGTCATTATTTCAATCTTCTTAAGTTTATTAAGATGTGTTTTATGTCCTAACATGTGATCTATCCTGGAGAATGTTCCATGTTCACTTGAAAAGAATTTCTTCTGCTGCTTTTGGATAGAATGTTCTATGAATGTCTAAGTCTGTCAGGCCTGACATGTAGTTTAAGTCCAGGGTTTCCTTATTGGCTTTCCATCTGGATGATCTGTTGAAAGCAAAATCCACCACTATTAATTGTATTACTGGCTATTTCTCCTTCAAATCTGTTCATATTTGCTTTATACATTTAGATGCTCCTATGTTGTGTGCAAAAATATTTTTGAAATATTATATCCTCTTACTGGATTGACCTTTTTATTATTACATAATGACCTTCTTTCTCTTATTACAGTCTTTGGCTTAAAGTCTGTTTTGTTGGAAATAAGTAGAACTACAACTGTTTTCTTTCTGTTTCCATTCATGTGGACTAATTTTTCCATCCCTTCACTCTCAGTCAGTGTGTGTCCTTAAAGCTGAAGTGAGTCTTTTGAGGGCAGAATATAGTTATGCTGTGTATGTTTTATCCATTCATTCACTTTGTCTTTTGATTTGAGAATTTAGTACATTTACATTTAATTATTTATAGGTATAGACTTACTATTGTGATTTTGTTATTTTCTGGCTGCTTTATAATTCCTTTGTTCCTTCCTTCATCTCTTCCTTTGTGATGTGGTATTTTTCTGTTGTGGTATAGTTAGGTTCCTTTCCCTTTATCTTCTGTGGATCTGCTATAGGTTTTTGCTTTGTGGTTACAATGAGGCTTACAATAAACATCTTATATTTGTAACAGTCTATTTTAATCTGATAATAAGTTAACTTTGCATGCATACTAAAGCTTTTCATTTTTGCTTTCCTCCACCTATATTTTATGTTTTTGTTTTGTTTTGGGGTTTTTTTTAGTGTGTTTTCTTTTTTTATGTCAGTTAGCCAACATATAGTACATCATTAGTTTTTGATGAAGGTTCAGTGATTCATTAGTTGTGTATACCCAGTGCTCATCACAACATGTGCCATTTTTGATGTGGTGTTCAATGATTCATTGGTTGTGTATAAATTTGATGTCATAATTTGCATTATTACCTTGTGTATTTATTAAGAAATTATCATAGTTATAGTTACTGTAAATATTTTTGTCTTTTAACCTTCAAACTAAATTTATAGGTGATTTGCCTACCACCATTATACTCAGAGTATTCTGAAATTAACTAATGTATTTACATTACCAGTAAGATTTATATTTTCATATGTTTTCCTGTTACTAATTAGCATCCTTTCATTTTAGCTGTAGATTCAATGCATCCATGGGAGAAGGTGAGTTCAGAAGCCTCCTATGATACCATCTTGGACCAGAACTCCTCTCTAGACCAAGCATTAGTAAGACTTACCAAGAAAAAAAAATAGGGGCACCTGGGTAGTGCAGTTGTTAGGTGTCTGCCTTTGATCAGGGCGTGATCCCGGCATTCCGGGATCGAGTCCCACATCAGGCTCCTCCACTGGGAGCCTGCTTCTTCCTCTCCCACTCCCCCTGCTTGTGTTCCCTCTCTCGCTGGCTGTCTATCTCTGCCAAATAAATAAATAAATAATCTTTAAAAAAAATTCTTCTTAGTGAATTCTACCAAAAATTTAAAGAAGAATTAATACCAACCCTGCTCAAACTCTTCCAAAAATAGAAGAAGAGGGAACACTTCCAAAATCATTTTACAAGCTCAGCATTACCTTGATACCAGAACCAGATAAGAAGACCACAAGAAAATAAAATTATAGGCCATTATCCCTGATGAACATAGATCTAAAAATCCTCAAGAAAATATTAGCAAACCAGATTCAAAAATATATTCAAAGAACCATGCACCATAGTCAAGTAGGATTTATTCCAGGGATCCAAGGATGGTTCAACATCTGCAAATCAATCAATGTGATACACAACATTAACAAAACAAAGGGTAAAAATTATAAGACCATCTCAATAGATGCCGAAAAATTATTTGACAAAGTTCAACATTGATTCATGATAAAAACTCTCAACACACTGGGTATGGGGTAATGCACCTCAACATAATAAAGGCCATATATGACAAACCCACAGCTAACTTCATACTCAATGGTGAGAAACTTAAAGTTTTTCCTTTAAGATCAGGAATAAGACAAGGATGGCCACTCTCACCACTTTAATTCAACACAGTACTGAAAATCCTATCCAGAGCAAGTAGACAAGCAAAATAAATAAAAGGCATCCAAATTAGAATGACAGTAAAACTGTCACTATTTGCAGATGACATGATTGTGTACATAGAAAACCTAAAGACTCCACCAAAAACTGTTAAAGCTAATGAATAAATTAGTAAAGTTGCAGGACGCAAAATCAATAAACAAAAATCAGTTGTGTTTGTATACATCAAGAATGGACTATCAGAAGATAAATTAAGAAAACAACCCCATTTACAATTGCATCAAAAGAATAAAATACCTAGGAATAAATTAAAGCAACAAGGTGAAAGATTCATACATTGGAAACTATAATATATTGATATTATAAATTGAAGAAGACAGATAAATGGAAAAAAACAGCCTGTGTTTATAGATTGGAAAAATTAATATTGTTTAATTGTCCATACTACCCAAAGCCATCTACAGATTCAATGCAATCCCTAATAAAATTCCAGTGGCATTTTTCACAGATATAGAAAAATAATTCTTATATGTGTATGGAGCCAACAAAAGACTGTGAATAGCCATAGCAATCTTGAGAAAGAAGAACAAGGCTGGAGGCATCACATTTCTTGATTTCAAACTATATTACAACATGTTAGCAATTGAAACAGTATGATATTGGCCTAAAAACAGACACACAGATCAACGGAACAGAAGAGAGCCCAGAAATAAATCCACACCTATCTGGTCAATTAATTTATTACTAAGGAACTAAGATACAAATGTAATTAAATAGAGGTTAATAAAAAATAAAACTGAAAAAAATCTTTAATATCTGGAAATTTAAGACATCCTCATAACTCACGGGTCAAAGAAGAAATAATACTAAAAACCTAAACAGGTAAAGCTAAATGATACTGAAAACTCTGAATACCAAAACTTAGTTGATACAGTTAAACCAGTATTTATATGAAACTTTCTAGCAACTTCTCACTTGGTAAAATACATCTACTCACATCCTATAGTGAAAAAATCAATAGTGAGATATTAACATGGTTTTTACTAAAGATTTAGTACTGTTAGAATGTCTACACTACATAAAGCAATCTCCAGATTTGGTGCGATACCTATCAAAATCTCAGTGGCAAGATCTCATTCTCTTTTAAGGCTGCGTAATAGTCCATTGTGTACCTATACCACATCTTCTTTATCCATTCATCTATGGATAGGCACTCGGGCTGTTTACAGATCTTATCTATTGTAAATAATGCTGCAATAAATATAGGGGTCCATATTATCTTTTCAAATTAGTGTTTTCATTTGGGGGGGCAAATACTTAGTAGTGGAATTACTGGATCATATAGTAGTTCTATATTTAACTTTTTGAGGAACCTTCATATTGTTTTTCACAGTGGCTGCACCAGTTCTCTTTCCCACCAACAGTGCATGAGAGTTCCTTGTGCTCCACATCCTCACCAACACTTGCTGTTTCTTGTGTTGTCGATTTCAGCCCTTCTGACAGGTGTGAGGTGATATCTCATTGTAGTTTTAATTTGTATTTCTCTGATGATGAGTGATGTGAGCATCTTTCCATGTGTCAGTTGGCCATCTGTATTTCTTCATTGGAGAAATATCTGTTCATGTCCTCTGCCCATTTTTAAATTGAATTCTTTCTTTCTTTCTTTCTTTCTTTCTTTCTTTCTTTCTTTCTTTTTTTTATGTTGAATTGTGTAAGTTCTTTATATATTTTGCATATTAACCCCTTATTGGATATCATTTGCAAATATCTTCTCCCATTCAGTGGGTTGTCTTTTTGCTTTGGTGATGGTTTCCTTTGTTGTGCAAAAGCTTTTGTGTAATTCCAATAGTTTAATTTTGCTTTTGTTTCCCTTGGCAAAGGAGACATATCTAGATGAAAAAGATTAAAGATGACACAAAGAAATGAAAAGATGGATTGGGAGAACCAATATTGTTAAAAGATCCATACTACCCAAAGCAATCTACAGATTTAATGAAATCCCTATCAAAATACTAACAGTATTTTTCGCAGAACTAAAACAAATAATCCTAATATTTATGGACCCACAAAAGGCTTCAAATAGGCAAAGCAAACTTGAGAAAGAAGAACAAAACTGGAGGTATCACAATCTCAGATTTCAAAATATATTACTAAGCTATTCATTTGTTTTGGTTCTTAAATTCCACACATGAGTGATTCATATGGTATCTCTCTTTCTCTGTCTGACATATTTCACTTAGCATCATACTTTGTAGGTCCATCCATGGTTGTTGCATTGGTGCAGCCACTGTGGAAAACAATATGGAGGTTCCTCAAAAAATTAAAAATAGAATTGCCATATGATCCAGTAATTCCACTACTGGGTATTTACCTCTCAAAAACGAAAATACAAATTCAAGAAGATATATGCACCCCTGTGTTTACTGCAGCATTATCTACAACAGCCAAGATATGGAAGGAGCCCAAGTGTCCATCCATAGATGAGCACATAAAGAAGACGTGGTCTAGTTATATATGGCTGAATACTGCCCAGTTATAAAAAAGATTGAAATCTTGCCATTTGTAATAACATTGATAGATCTAGAGGGTAAAATGCCAAGTGAAATAAGTCAGTCAGAGAAAGACAAATACTACATGATTTCACTCATATGGGGAATTTAAGAAACAAAACAAAGGAAAAAATAGAAGAAGAAAAAACAGACTCTTAACTACAGAGAAAAAAACCGATGGTTACCAGAGGGGAGGCGGTTGGGGTGACGGCTGAAATAGATGATGGGGGTTAAGAGCACACTTACTGTGATGAGCACTGGGTGATGTAGACAGCTGCTGAGTCGTTATATCACACACCTGAAAATACATAACCCTGTATGTTCATTATCCTTCAAAAAAATCTCAACGGCATTTTTTACAAAAATAGAAAAAACCATTTTAAAATTCATAGGGAACTACAAAGGACCATGAACAGCCAAATCAATTGTAAAAGAAAAGAAAAACGAAGAAAGGAAAACAAAGCTGGAAGTATCACACTTTCTTGTTTCAAAATGTATCACAATCAAATAATCAAAACAGTATGAGACCAGCATACAGACAGATATATAGATCAATGAACAGAATAGAGAGCCAGGATGTAAACCCATTTATGTATGTTCAATTGATCTTTGACCTTTTGTACAAGAATACACAATAAGGAAAGGACAGTCTCTCCAACAAATGATGCTGGGTGCAAAAGAATGAAATTAGGCCCTTATTTTACACCATACACAAAAATAAACTCAAAATGGATTAAAGTCTTAAACATAGGACCACATTCTGTAAAACTCCTAAAAGAAAACACAAGGAGAAGCTTCATGGCATTTGTCTTGGCACATGTAAGAGAACAAAAAACAAACAACTGGTACTCTATCAAACTAAAAAGCTTCTGCCCAGCAAAGGAAACATTCAATAGCACGAAAAACCAACCTACGGAATAGGAGAAAATATTTGCAAACCATATATCTGATAAGGGATTAATCTCCACATGTAAGCAATTCTTACAACCCAAAATTTAAAGGAAAAAACCTAATGACCCAATTAAACACAGGTTAAGGACTTGAATAGACATTTCTCTGAAGAAAATACACAAATGGCCAACAGGCATATAACAAAAATGCTCAGCGTCACTCAGCATCAGGGAAATGCGAATCAAAACCGCAATGGGCTACAACTTCAGGATGGCTGTTCTAAAAAAGACAGGGGCGTCTGCATGGCTCAGTCAGTTATGTGTCTGACTTCATGATCCCAGGGTCCTGGGATGGAGCCCTGTGTTGAGCTCCCTGCTCAGCGGGGAGTCTGCTTCTCCCTCTCCCTCTGCCACGCCCCCTGCTTGTGCATGCTCTCTCTCTCTCTTCCTCAAATAAATAAAATCTTAAAAAGAAAAAGAAAACACACACAGGCGAGGATGTGGAGAAATGGAACACGTGCACAGTTGCTGGGAACCCAAAACAGTGCAGCTGCTGGGGAAAAAGTATAGAACTTTCTCAACAAACTAAAAATGGAACCACCATAGGAACCAGGAATCCCATTTCTGGATATGTATGGAAAGACCAGAACTCAGAACCTGGAAGAGTTGTCTGCTTTCCCCGGCTCAGGACAGCACTACTCACAATTGGCCGTGGACACACGAGTCATAGTTTATACATACAGTGGGATACTTACTATCCGGTCTTTAAGAAGAAGGAAATTTTGCAACACATGAAAACATGGATGGACTTTGAGGGCATTATGCTAAGTGAAATAAGCCAATCACAGAAAGACAAAAATTGTACGATTCCATGTGGATGAGTTATCTGAAATAGTCAAATCCATAGAGTCAAACAGTGGAATGGCAGTTGCCAGGGGCGGGATGGTGGAGTTATTAATTAACAGGCATAAATTTCAGTCAAACAAGAGGAATAAGGTTTAGAGATGTGCTGTACGTGACACCTACAAACAGCAGTGATATGGTGTGCCCTTAAAAATCTGTTAAGCAGAAGATCTTATGTTAAAGTCCTCTTTTCAGAATAAAATTTTTAAAAATGTACAATCCTAAGTAGCCATTCACATAGTTAAATGAGTAAGTCCTGGTCCCCCATACAATGGAACACCGGAGGTACTGAAAGAGAATGTCACTGGCTTAGAAAGGTGATGATTACACAGTATTCAGTAAAAAGATAAAAAATGCGGACATGGTGTGGGGTATGGTCATATTTTTGTAAAAGAAAAAAACCCAAATTAAGTAAAATACACAAGCACCCCAAAGTCATGTCCTCCGCCAACAGGTGTGGAAGTGGGAGCACCAGACCTCCAGCAGAGTTGGGACAGTGGTTGGGGTAAGATGAGGGGCATCCTCACTGTGGGCCAAACACTTTCTACTTTGCTGGAATTTTCCAAACAAATTTTGGTTTCATAATTTTGAAAAGCCACCACCTGATCCTCATCCAGGAACAGAAATGTATTCAGGGTGGTCTTCTCCCACTCATAGGTCAGGCTCTGCTGCAGGGAGGACCAACAGTAAGCACAGAGGGACCCAGAGAAGATTGTTTTTCCTGATAGATCATTTCAACTCACAGAAGAATGGTACAGCTAAGGTGGTGGTGGGAAGGGGCTGATGGAATAGACCTGGGCCCAAGAGCTCACACCTGCCGCCCCCAGGAGGACAGTCCACTGAGGGCCACACAGTCTGCTCTTAGATTCTATTCTCCTCTTCTGCTCACCCCTCCGGGGCCCCAGGGGACTTTTGGGCTTTGGTTCCTGGCCCTGTAGGTGAGGGGGGTGGAATTAGACAAAGGTTGGTGACAGGGGACCCAGGAGAAGCAGGAGTCCCAGTGCACTACAGAGGCCAGGACACAAACAAGCTTACCTAATTGGCCATCAAGGCTCCAAGTCCCAGCCATGCAGGTGGCGAGATCTTCCCGAGCACGTGACCCCAAGGTGCGGGTGCCTCCATGCTTGCTGCGTGGCTGATGCAACAACACGTGGAAGCTGAGGTGAGCTGAGACCATTCTGTCCCCTGCTTCCACCAAGACCCAGGAGCTTCCTGTAGCCCGAACTTTGGGCACCTAGCCAGACTCTCACTGGGACCCCGGGTGCCCTCCCCCCTCCCCAGTCTCTCTTGCATGGGAAGCCAGAGCAGAATGAGGAGGGGTGAGAGTTCTTGGTGCCCACCTCGTTACCCTCAGCACACACGTGGGTCAGGAGCTCAGGAGACCCTGGGAGAGTAGGTGCTAGCTGTGTGATCTTGAATGAGTCATGACCCTCACCTGGAAGAGGTGAGGTCAAGACGGCCACCCCTCAGGGCTACTGGGGATTGAAGGACAACGCCATGTGTGTAAGGGAGGCATCAGAGCTATGGTATACAGTAAACACTCAGGGCTTGCCTCAGCAGCTGAAGTGGTGAGCACACTCCTGTCCTGGCCAGCCCTGTCTTGGGCTTCAGGGTCATTTCAACTAAAGGTACAGGTTTTCATTAGAATCAGAGGATCACAGCACCAGGCTCCTTCATGACCTTAAATGCATTTATCAGGCTCAAATCAGTACCACAGACTACTAGGCACATGCTTCTAAGGGACATGCCCACTGTTTGGGGGACGCAGAAATAAAGAGACCAAGTCCAGCTCTGGGGATCTTGTGGCTCTGCAGGAACACAGATATGAAAACAAACACCTGCAAATTGATGGGACGCAGGCAGTAAGAGGAGGCATGACCGGGTTGCTGATAGCACAAAGCAGTAACAGTCATATCAGAGAGGTGATGGAGAGCCCATGGGGAGATGAGAGAGCTGGTCACACCCACACAGTGGATGGGGGTACACAGACATTCCAGGCCGAATGAGAGTATCGGAGAATCGCTGAGCATGATGCTTCCGGCAGGAGCTGAGGTCGCCCGGCAGGCCTGGAGCAAGACCCTTTTGGGCCTCCTCTCCACGATCCCTCAGCTGATGGGGAAGCTATCACTCATTTGCAGTAGGGAGCAATATGACCTGAACGGATGGTTTGATGACTCCACACAGGGAGCTCTGTGCGAGAAACGAAGCAGGGAATGGGCAGGCTGGAGCTCATTATCAAAACATGGTGGTCGTTCAGACGAGAGGTGAGAAGGGCCCAGAGTTGACAGGAGAGACAGAGGCAGGGATGGTGAATGGAGATCAGCAGGACACAGCCCAGGATGGGCAGCGGAGGAGATGGGCTGGGTCTGGGGTGGCTGGTGGTGGTGACATCCTCCACCTGGACGTGAGCGAGAGTTTTGAACAGGATGACTTCTGAAGGGACCACCAACTGCCATCTGGAAATCCGGGCTCTGCGAATGAGAGATGTGAGTCAGTTGTGGAATTAGCAGCTGTTCTCAAAGTGCGGTCCGTGGACCAACATTATCATGCTCGGTGTTGCTCTACGAACTGGCGTCCTGTCCCTATCTACTGTTGTCTAGTACTCCACCGGACAGATACGCCACAATTCACTTGTGTTGTTTCCCCTTTGCAGCGATGGTGATTAAGGCAGCAGAGAACAGTCTCACACTGGTTTCCTTGTGCATGTGTGTGCACTTCTGTTGGGTGAATACCTTCCAGAGGGAAAGTGAAATCACAGGTAAGGCCAGGTGTCTTCAACGTCCTCAGAAAATGCCAAACTTCTTGTCCTAATTTACACTCCCTTCGAGTTGCTCCTGTCCTTGACACCACTGCTTACTGTCGGTCTGCTTGCTTGTAGACATTTCAGTGGGCGTGCAAGAGTACCTCACTAGCGTGTGAACGTGCTTTCTCCTGATGATGAGCAGGTCGTGCACGTTTGGCTCCTCTTTCCTGTGTGTCACTTCTACTGGTCTCTTGCCTGTATTTCTACCGAGTCCTTTTTCTTGTTTGAGGATTATTTATATATTGTGCAGACAAGTCATTTTTCCCTTCACATGTTGCAAGTATATCCTCCCAAGCTGTGGTTTGCCTTTACACACTCTGAAGACTGTCTCGATTTTCATGTAGTTCCATCCACAAGGTATTTCCTTTATGCTTAGTACTTTTCACTCCCTGCCTAGGCAGTTTGGGACGCACTTTCCTGCACTGGGGCCATGAGGGTCTTCTGTATTGTCTTCACTATTTTGCTTTCAAATTTATTTATTTTATTTAAGTTCAATTAGCCAACACATAGTACATCATTAGTTTCAGATGTATTGTTCAATAATTCATCAGTTGCGTATAGCACCCAGTGCTCATCACTTCACATGCCCTCCTTAATGCCCATTACCCCTTTCTGCATTCAGACTATGATTGTTTTCTGTATGTAGTGTGAGGTAAGAGCCAAATCTCACTGTTTACCATATGACTATCGGATTTTCCGACTTTTCCATAGCGCTACCCACCTGTTTGGTAAATTGGGTGTCTAGATAAGCACAGGGTTGATTTCCAGTCTCTCTGTGCTGTTTCATCAGCAGATGGTCTATCCTCTGCCACCAACATTGTTTCATTATTGCTACTTATGAGTCGCTATCTGGTAGCGCAAATCCACCCACACCTTTTCTCGTCTCAAGAACGTCTTGGACACACTTGTTTTTGCACATTTCAATACACATTTTAGGATCAGCTTTTTAGATTCCACAAATAAAAATCACTGGGATTGCACTGACTCAGTGCAGTGTGGGGAGAATTGGCATTTATGCAATATTGAGTGTGCCAGTTTGGGAACCTGGCACATCCTGCCACGTTACTTAAATCTACTTTGGTTTCTCTCAACAGTTTTATGCACAAAGGTTTATACATATTTGGTAATGGGTAGTTGCACTACCCATTACCAAAATCAAAAGTGATATCACTTTTGAATTGTCATTTTCTGGCTGTTTTCTGTCGGTCCATGTAAATATTAATCTTACATATGATGCTCTACTTACCAAGTCTTCTAAATTCACATATTGATGTTCATAATTGATCTGTAGCTTAACATGGATCTTCTATGTACACAATCACACCACCTGTTAGCAATGAAAGGTTTTATTCTTTTTCTCTGAGCCTTATGATTACTATTCTCTGTCTCACCTTTCTGTGCTGGCTGGGATGCCCAGAACATTGTTGAATGGAAATGCTGAGAGGAGCAACCTTGTCTTGCTCCCGTTTCAATGGAAAGCTTGCAATATTTCACTGTGAAAGATGTGTGCTGTTAGCCTTTCTTGGCTACTCTTTATCAGGGCCTCTTTAATCGAATATTGATTTTTTCCAAGTGCTTTTTCTGCATCTATTGAGATTACATGATATTCCTCTTTATTCTGTTACAGTGGTAAAGTGCATTGATTTCTGAATATTAATCTTGCATCCCTGGAATAGAAAACTTAGCTGTGGACATATTATAATTTTTATATATTACTTAATTAGATTTTGTTTGGTAAATTTGCTTTTATCATTGAGAATAGCATACTTTTTTATGCTTAAATGTCCTTGTCAGATTTTGGCATTAAGATTATGCATGGAGGAGATAATGCTAAGTGAAATAAGTCAAGCAGAGAAAGACAATTATCAAATGGTTTCACTCATTTATGGAACATAAGAAGTGGGAAGATCGGTAGGAGAAGAAAGGGAAGAAGGAAGGGGGGGTAAACAGAAGGGGGAATGAACCATGAGAGACTATGGACTCTGGGAAACAAACTGAGGGCTTCGGGGGGGGGGGAATGGGATAGACTGGTGATGGGTAGTAAGGAGGGCACGTATTGCATGGTGCACTGGGTGTTATATGCAAGTAATAAATCATGGAACTTTATAAATAAATTTAAAATAAAAAATTTAAAAATAAATAGAAAATTAAAAAAAAGATTATGCACGCCTCATAAAATAGCATGGAAAGTTGTCCCTCTTCTATTCTTTTGAAGATTTTGTGTAAGATTAAGTGTTTTGGTAGATGTGGTCATATTTAGTAGAAGTATTTACTTTCACAAATAAAGCCATCAGGTCCTAGAATCTTTTTCATGGAACGATTTTACAGTGTAGGTTACATTTCTCAGCAACCAGGGAACTTTCATATCTTCTGCTTCCTTGAGGGTCAGTTGTGGTGGGTGATCTCTTTCTAGTAGTTTGCCAATTTCATCAACATTTCAAGTTTATGAAAACATTTTGTCACGATCCGCTCTGTGTTTTTAGGATCTCAGTGATACCCTCCTTTCATTCCTGACATCAGTAATTTCTGCCTTTTCTCCTTCATCCCTCAGCAGTCCTGTCATCTGATCAATCTTCTCAAATAATCACCTTTTGGTATAACATCTCTCTGGTGTATGTCCGTTTTCTATTTAAGAAATTTTGTTCTTTACTTTCTTCCTTTCTGTTTTCTTGGGATTTCATTCACTAATCTTTTTATAAAATTTTCAGACAAATACTGATTTCCTGCCCTTCTTCTTTTCTAACATATGGATTTAAGCCTATAAATTTCCCTTTAAACACAGATGCATCCAACATTCTATTTTTGTTATTCATCTTATGCAATTTTATTTTTAAATTTCAAAATTATTGTTTAGACCTGTGGCTTACTAACTTTTTAAGTTAAAAAATACATGAGGATTTAAAAATGTTCTATTTGAGATTTACTTTTGGTTTAATTTAAATTGCACACAAATATATTTTATATGCTTTCAGTCCTTTGAAATTTGTTGAAAGCTGCTCTGAATATAGTCCATGAATATAGTCCACGTGTGAATATGTTCCTTGTAAACTTGAAAACCATGTACATCCTCTGATGAATGGATAAAGAAGATGTGGTATATGTACATACAATGGAATATTACTCAGCCATAAAAAGAATGAAGTCTTGCCATTTGTAACAACATGGATGGAGATAGAGGGTATTATGCTCAGTGAAATAAGTCAGAGAAAGTCAAATGTCATATGATCTCACTCATACGTGGAATTTAAGAAACAAAACAAATGAACATGGTGGGGGAAAGGAGAAAGGCAAACCAGAAAACAGACTCCATAGAGAACAAAATGATGGTGCCAGAGCGGGTGGGGGGAATGGGTGAACGAGGCGATGCAGATGAAGGAGTGCATTTGTTGTGATGAGGATGGGGTGTTGTATGAAGTGTTGAGTGACTCTATTGTACACCCGAAACTAATATTACACTGCATGGTAACCAACTGGAGTCTAACATTCCATATCCAGTTTGATATTCTGTATGATTGTTTTATCAGTTCCAAGAGAGGGGGTTAAGATCTCTCACATAATTGTGGATTTGTATTTTTCTCCTTTAAGTGCCATTTTTGCTTTGTATATACTGAGGCTCTGTGGTCATGTGCTTACACATTAAACATGGGTTGCCTGTCCTTTGGGTGAACTGAATGTTTCGTCTTCACTGTGAAGTGTCCTCTTCTCAGTTGGTGCTTCCGTCTTGAAGTCTGCTTTGGGCTTAGAATAACAACTCTATTTTTTGCTGAAATGTTAGTTTATTGTGTATTTGCCATCATTTTTATTTCCAACACTTTGTTTGCTTTTTATATCTCTTATATAACATATGGTTAGGTTTTGTTTCTTCAGCCTGTCTACTAGTACACATCTTTCCATTGGAAACTTTGTTGCATTTATGGTTATACAATACACTTTAGTCCTTATATAATACTGACATACTTAGGGTTTATGCATACCATGTTCTTTAGTGCTTTTACTCTCTTGCCTATTTATTTTTCTCTTTTCTTCCATTTTTCACATTCATTGAAAAAAAGTATTATTCCACTTTTTCTTTATATTAGCTTGGAAATTTTACACTCATTTACTTTTTTCCTTTCTTTTTTTTTTTTTTTAGTGGTTGCAAACAAATTACAACTTGTATTTTTGACTTAACACAACTGACATTAGTATTTTTATTGACTTACTGAACAATGGGGAAATCCTTTTAACTCTACTTATTTCCTCCCAAATTACCTACCTCTGTTGTGGTGTATTTTTCTCTCTGTTTTTAACCTGCCGTGCATTTTATAAAATCAGTATTTACTTAGCTATTGGGACCGTTTTTCTTTTTTCTTTTTTTTTTTTTAAAGATTTTATTTATTTGACAGAGAGACAGCCAGCGAGAGAGGGAACACAGCAGGGGGAGTGTGAGAGGAAGAAGCAGGCTCCTAGCAGAGGAGCCTGATGTGGGGCTCTATCCCAGAATGCTGGAATCACGCCCTGAGCCGAAGGCAGAGGCTTAACGACTGCGCCACCCAGGCGCCCCATGGGACCCTTTTTCTTGATCTTCATTCTTTCTTTTTTTTTAAATGTTTTTTATTATGTTAGTCACCATACAGTACATCCCTGGTTTCTGATGTAAAGTTCGATGATTCATTAGCTGCGTATAACACCCAGGGCTCCATGCAATACGTGCCCTCCTTACTACCCATCTTCTTCATTCTTTCTGTCATCACTTCCCCCGCAGGGTCAGTTTCCTGCTACCTGAAGGTCACCTTCTGCCTTTCCTCCTTTGTGTGTCTACAAATTCTCTTGACTTAGTTTTTCTTTATTTTTAGATGTATGCCTCTTTTTATTATGGGTGTTCTCAAACACACATACATGAAACTAGAGTAGTAATGGATTACCTATTCGCACCAACCAACTTCAATAATAATCAACTTACAGCCAATCATGTCTAATCTTGTACACAAATGTTCATATTTGTGTACAGGCTCTTATATTTTGTCAATTCTCTTGGGCAAAAACCTGCATGTGGATTATGGTGGGTCATATGGGAACTCTGAGCCTAACTTTCTGAGGAATGGCAAGACTATTTTCTACAGAGGCTGCACCACTCTTATATTTGTCCTGGCAATGTATGAGGGTTCTAATTTTCCCAAATTCTCACCAACACTTGTTCTTCTCTGTCTTCAAAAAAATGTAGCCATTCTAATGAGCAAAGTGGTATCTCATAGTGGTTTTGATCCACATTTCCCTAATGACGTTGAACATCTTTTCTTATACTTATTGGCAAGTTGTGTATTTTCTTTAGAGAAATGTCCATGCAAGTCCTTTGTCCATTTTAAAATTTGAGTGTTCGTCTTTTTCTTGCTGAGTTGGAAGAGTTCTGTATATTGCATGGATACTAGATCCTTATTAGATATATAATTTGTCAATATTTTCTCCCATAATACAGGTTTTGTTTTCATCTTCTTGATAGTGTCCTTTGGTGCACAAGACTTTAATTTTGATGAAGTTCAAAAAAGTTCATTTGTCTATTTATTTTATTTTTAGTTTTTCTATTTTGTTGTTTGTGCTCTATTTAAGAAACTGCTGACTAATCCCAAGTCACAATAATTTATGCTGATGTCTCTTTCTACTCTAATATTTTTATAGTTTTAGCACTTGCATTTAGGTCTTTGTCCATTTTGAGTTAATTTTTGTATGTGGTGTAAAAGCTCTTAATGCATTCTTGTGTGTGTGGATATTCAGTTTTCCTATCATCCAAGACTATTTTTTCACTATTGAACGGTGCCCTTGGTCCCCTCATTGAAAATTGCAGACGTGTGATTTTATTTCTGGATCCTCAATTCTATTCCATTGGTCTATGTCTATCCACTGTTCTGCTTCTTAGTAAGTTCTGAAATCAAGAAGTGTTAGTCCTCCTACTTTGTACTTTTTAAATATTGTCTTGGCTATTTAGGGTCAATTTCTGCAAAAAAAAAAAAAAAGCAATTGGAAATTTGATAGGAGTGCATTGAATCTGTAAGTAAATTTGGGGAGTACTGCATCTTGACATTATTATGTCTTCCAGTCCATGAAAATGGGATACCTTTACATTTACATAGGTCTTCTTTCATTTCTTTCAGCAATGTTTTGTAGTTTTTCTGTATCTGCTGAGATAATCATGTGTTTTTCCCCCTTAATTCCATTTGTATGGTGTATTACATTGAGTGATTTATGTATATTGATCCACTCTTGCATTCCTGGGATAATCCTCATTTGGTTATGCTGTATAATCCCTTTAAAGTTCTTCTGGATTTAGTTTGCTAGTATTTTGTTAAGGATTTTTGTATCTATATTCATAAAAGACATTGATCTGTAGCTTCATTTTCTTGCAGTATCTTTGTATCAATTTAGTGTTAAAGCAATACAGACCTTATGAAATGAATTAGGAAGTGTTTTCTCCTGTTCTATTTTCTAGAGTTTGATACGTACTGGTGTTATTCTTGAAAAATTTGGTAGAAGTCACCAATGAAACCATCTGGTCCTGAGCTTTTCTTTGTTGGAAAAGTTTTTTGGCTACTGACTCAATCTGATTTTTACACATCTGCTCAGATTTTCTATTTCTCCTTGAGTCAGTTATGTTAGTTTGTGTTTCCAGGAATTTGTTCATTTCTTCTAGGCTAGCTAATGTGTTAGCATACAACTGTCAAATATATTCTTATAATACTTTTTATTTCTATAAGGTCAGAAGTCATTACTCTGCTTTTGTTTCTGATTTTAGAAATTTAAGTCTTCTTCTCCCTCTCCCTTTGATCCTCCTCCCCCCTTGTGCTCTCTCTCTGTCTGCCTCAAATAAATAAATAAAATCTTTAAAAAAAAAAAAAGGAACGTTCCTTATGAAGAATTCAGTATTTATATCCCAAAGAATCTATATTTTGTAAAGGGTGCTAGTACTACCAGACTACAAGAAATACTAAACGGAATTGTTTGAGCTGAGATGAAAGTACACTAGAGAGTAACTTACACCCACATGGAGAAATAAAGAGCACTGATAAAGATAACTACACAGGTAAAAATAAAAGACAGGGGGCGCCTGGGTGGCACAGTGGTTAAAGCGTCTGCCTTCGGCTCAGGGCGTGATCCCAGCGTTGTGGGATCGAGCCCCACGTCAGGCTCCTCCGCTATGAGCCTGCTTCTTCCTCTCCCACTCCCCCTGCTTGTGTTCCCTCTCTCGCTGGCTGTCTCTATCTCTGTCGAATAAATAAATAAAATCTTTAAAAAAAAATAAAATAAAAAATAAAAATAAAAATAAAAGACAGTTAAATGTAAAAAAAAAGAGAGAGAGAGAGAGATGAGAGAGAGAGAGAGAAAGAAAGAAAGAAAGAAAAAGAAAGAAAGAAAAGAAAGAAAGAAAGAAAAAGAAAGAAAAGAAATTTAAGTCTTCTGACTTTTTTTGGTCAATCTAGCCAAAGGTTTGTCAAGTTAAACTTTTCAAAGAACCAACTTTTAGTGTCATTGATTTTCTGCATTATTTTACTCTTCTCTAATTCATTTATCTCTTCTCTAATCTTATTATTTCATTCTTTCTATTTGCTTTGCACTTAATTTTGTATTCTTTTTCTACTTTCTTTTCTAAGATGGAAAATTAAATTATTGATTTGACATCTTTTTTAATGTTGATGTTTAAAGCTATAAATTTCTGAGTCCTTCTTTCATTGCATCTCCTAAGTTTTGGTATGTTGTGTTCCCATTTTCATTAATCTCAAAATACTTTATAATTTCCATTGTGATTTCTTCTTTGACCCATTGGTGATTTAAAAATGTGTTGTTCAGCTTCCACATATTTGTAAATTGCCTTATGTTGTTGATTTGTGATTTCATCACTTTGTTTGGAGAACATACTTGGTATAATTTAAATCTTTGAAAATTTATTGAGACTTGTTTTGTGAACTAACATACGATCTATCCAGGATAATGTTCCATGTGCACTGGCAAAGAATGTATTCTGCTATTGTTGGATACACTGTGTTTGACATATGCCTGTTAGGTCTATTTGGTTTATAATGTTGTTCAAATCTATTATTGCTGATATTTAGTTTTGTTGTTCTACTTGCTATTGAAAGTGGAGTATTGAAGTCTTAAATTATTATTGTTAAATTCACTTTGGGTCTTGAAAGATATTTTGGATAGATGTAGAATTCTAGTTGGTAATTATTTTCTTTGAACAAAGGAAAATGTAATTCCTTTTACTTTGGCTTCCATTATTATTATTAATCTGGTAAGCCAACTGTCAGTCTTACTTCTAAGGTTGATACTTTGAAGCAGCTATGTCTTCTTTAAAAAAAATTTATTTACTTATTACAGTGGGGAGGGGCAGTGGGAGAGGGAGAAAAATTCTCAAGTGGACTCCAGGTACCCCTGAAGAAACTATGTCTTCTTTCTCTGGCTGCTTCTAATATTTTTTCTCTTTATTTTGGTTCTAAATATTTTTATTATGATATGTCTAAGTGTGGTGTTCTTTGTATAAATCCTGCTTTGATTTTGTAGGGTTAATGAATATGTAGAATAATATCTTTCATTGGTTTGAGATAACACTTGGCCGTATCTCTTCAAGTTCTGATTTAGCCTATTTATCTCTTTCCTCTTTTTTTTAGGAACTCATACTATGTATGTTTCTATATCTTCAGTCTCTAACTTCATTTCTGATTTTTCTATCCTTTTTCTCTTAATGCTTCACTCTGAATATTTTCTACTGATCTGTATTCTAGTTCACAAATTTTCTCTTTAGCTATTTCTAATCTGTAAAATTCATTCATTGAGTTCCTAATTTTAGTCATTGTAGTTATAAAAAGTTACATATTATTCTCTGTATTACTTACACATTTCTGCTAAAATTCTTTTTTTATAATAATATTTTTTTATTATATTATGTTAGTCACCATACAGTACATCCCTAGTTTTTGATGTAAAGTTCGATGATTCATTAGTTGCGTATAACACCCTGTGCACCATGCAATATGTGCCCTCCTTACTATCCATCACCATTTCTGCTAAATTCTTAGTCTCATCTTTTGTCCTTTAAATTTAAATTCAATTAGCCAACATATAGTACATTACTAGTTTTTGATATAATGTTCAATGATTCATTAGTTGTGTGTGTGTTAACTCCAAAATCTGCAACCTTTTTGGGTTTTCCTATTTTTTGTTATTTTAATTCATATTGCAGGAACTCCTCAATTTTTGAATTGTGTGTCTGGCAGTATATACACAAAACTTTTGTGGATAACACTGAGGTATAGCATAATGTGTCTTCCTCTTGAGATATGTTTATTTTTGCAAGGTGTCAGAGACACTAGCACTCAGATTGCATCTTAATACAATTTCAGTGATTGAAATGGTCAGAAGCTGAGCTGCCTACCCAGTCTTTATTTAACCCACTCTTATGGTGCATCTGGCTGGTTCCTAGTAACCAACCACTGTCAGCATTAGCTTTACAAGACATAAAAAAACCTCACTGCTTAGCCACCTGGCCTCTCAGACTTCCTCTTCAAAATTGGCTTATGTCTCAAGGGAAAAAGCAGTTCTCAGTAATGAAATCCCTCGGCCTCTGTGTTTATCTTGAATTTTGTTTAGTAATTCTTTACTAAATCATTAACTCTCATACCTTCAATCAGATTTAGTTTTTGTTGTTGATTATCTTTTCTTAACAGTCTTCAGCAGGAAGTTTAGCTTGACCTACTTATTCTGCCAATACTGGAGCTGTAATTCTCCTGGTGAGGACTGAGGCTCATGCCACCCCACAGAAATGGAAACCTCTCCATGGTCTACTTTCAAGATTTTGTGCTGGAGGGATTTGAGGGTGGCCTGGAGACCCAGGCCCTGCTCTTTGCTGTGTTCCTGGCCCTGTACATGGTGACTGTGCTGGGGAACGTCACCATGATCATGGTTATCACCCTGGATGCCCACCTGCACTCCCCAATGTACTTCTTCCTCAAGAACCTCTCCTTCCTGGATCTGTGCTACTCATCTGTCATAGCCCCTAATGCCCTGGCCAACTTTTTCTCCCCATCCAAGGTCATTACCTTTGCAGGCTGTGCCACCCAGTTATTCTTTTTCTCCCTGCTGGTCACCACTGAAGGGCTCCTCCTGGGTGTCATGGCCTATGACCGCTTCATGGCCATCTGCAGCCCCTTGCGCTACCCCATCACCATGTGCCACTCTGCCTGCATTCGCCTGGTTCTGGGCACCTACTGTGGAGGCTGCCTCAACTCTGTTGTGCAGACGAGCTTCACATTCCACCTCCCATTCTGCAGCTCCAACCGCATCAACCATTTCTTCTGCGATGTTCCCCCCCTGCTCCAGCTTGCCTGTGGCAACACAGCCATCAATGAACTTCTCTTGTTTGGCATCTGTGGGCTCATCATTGTGGGTGTGACATTTGTGGTCCTTGTCTCCTATGGCTACATCACAGTGACCATCCTGAGGATGCACTCAGGAGCTGGGAGACGCAAGGTCTTCTCCACCTGTGGCTCCCACATGGCTGCAGTGACTCTCTTTGTGGGGACTGTCTTTGTCATGTATGCCCAGCCAGGAGCAATTGAGTCCATGGAGCAGGGCAAGGTGGTCTCTGTCTTCTACACGCTGGTCATCCCAATGCTCAATCCCCTCATCTACAGTCTGCGAAACAAGGATGTGAAGAAGGCCCTGTGGAGGCTGGGCCAGAAACACACAGCCAAGTGAAGGATGTGCTGGAGGCAGACAATGTGTTCTGCAGGCTGGATGGAGGCCTCAGAGAGACACTGAACTGTGAAGACCCCCTCAAACCTCTTTCACTTCCAGATGGAACTGAATATGTTAAGAAACTCATTCATTTACTCTTTCAATCAATGTTGTTTGAAAGCATTTAATGGACCAGATGCTTACTAAATGGGAAATGCATAGACAAATAAGGATGTTCTTCACCCGAAACTCTAAATGTTCAGAGAAGGAGCAATGACTTGAATCATATGAAGACTGGGCAGAGCCATCACTGGGCACCAAGGCAGGGGTGAGTCTTCTGCCTATGACTCATCACAGTTCTCTGGGCCATCCATAAGATTCAGTGGGAGAGAAGTCAGATATTTGTGCACCTTCATCAAACTTGGAAGAAAAAAATGTCTGTAAACACAGTACCTCCACCCTCCTGTCCTCCAGATGCAGGGCCTTGCTCTCTCCTGTTGGCCAGACATGAGCATTTACCTCTCATAAATGGGCTGCCATCTTCAATACCATTGCCAGAGAGATCTGTTTAAAATAATAATGTAATACATGGCCAAGGCCTTCCCCATGGTGGGTTTGGTGTCATTAGGAATAGGCTTGGCTGAAGCGGTTTGGGTCTGACGATAGGGCCTCTCTCACAGAGGAGCCAGGTTGGTGATCTGAGACATGTGCATTGGTTTCATTCAGGGGAAGGAGCTCCCTTGGGCTCTGCTTCATGACACCGAGGGCATGGAAGACACTGTTACTAGGAAAGATGACCCAGAGCTCCAGCTGTGACATCCACCTTCCTAGTCACAGACATGAAGTATAAACATATAATTTTTATGCATCTACAGAAAATATATCAAATCATATGCATTCAGGGAGATCACCACTACCCAAGTCAAGAAAGAAACCTACCCAGTTTCTACAATACCCCTGCCTCCTTCTACTCATTGCCCTGCAAGGTTAACACCTATCCTCCCTCTAACACACAGATTAGTTTTCTAGTTTTGCCTGCTGTGAACTTCCTATGAATAGAACCACACAATTCTACTTCTTTTGCTTTTTTTTTGTGTGTGTGTGTGTGCTAATATTCTCTCTGTGAGATTGATCCTTGTGATGGTATATCATAGCAGTTCTTTAAATTTCATTACTATATAAATTTCATCAAATGAAGATACCATAATTTATCCATCTTACTGTTGATGAACACTTGGGTTGTTTCCAGTTATTGTCTTTCAAAATAATGCTATTATGAAATACATTTATTTATTTATTTATTTATTTATTTATTTATTGCTGTGAATTAATTCCTTTGGGCATTCTCAGGAGTGGAATTGTTCGTTTTTTTGGCAAACTCAAGTTTTCCAAATATGTTACAGCAATCTTTGTTCCCAAAAATAGTGCCTCAGAGTTCCTGTTGCTGCACAATCATCACAAACAAGCCATGTTGTCTATCATATCAATTTTAGTCATTCTGGTGGGTAGACAGCCACATATCATTGTGACTTTCATTTTCATTTTTCCAATGGCCAATGGACTGACCAGATTTTCGTAAATTCAGAAGCTATTTGGATGCCCTCTCTTGGAAGTATATATGTTTTTTTCAGTTTTTCTACTATATTGTTTTTCTTTTTCATATTGACTGTAGAAATTTTGTCTATATTCTGGATATGAGCCCTTCACCAGTTATAGGATTTGCAAATATCTTCTCCCTCTTTGTGGCTTCCACATCTGCACTTGTATTGATTTAAAATTTTTTCTATTAATGGAAGTTCTTAAATTTACTAAATAAAGTTAGTTTATCAGTCATTTCCTTCATGGATACTTCATTCTGCAGCATGTTTAAAGAACATGTCCATACTAGGTCCAAAAGATATTTCTCTTTTTAAAAATTTTTTTATTGTGTTATGTTAGTCACCATACAGCACATCATTAGTTTTTGATGCAGTGTTCCGTGATTCGTTGCTTGCATATAACATTCAGAGCTCCATGCAATACATGCCCTCCTTAATACCTATCACTGGGCTAGCCTGTCCCTCCACCCTCCTCCCCTCTAAAATCCTCAGTTTGTTTCCCAGAGTTCATAGTCTCTCATGGTTCATCTCTCCCTCTGATCCCCCCCTTTTATTTTTCCCTTCCTTCTCCTAATGTCCTCCATGCTATTCCTTATGTTCCACAAATAAGTGAAACCATATGAGAATTATCTTTCTCTGACTGACTTACTTCACTTAGCATAATCTCCTCCAGTTCCATCTATGTTGATGCAAATGTTGGTTAATTATCCTTTCTGATGGCTGAGTAATATTCCATGTATCCCAATGTTCATAGCAGCAATATGCACAACAGCCAAACTGTGGAAGGAGATGAGATATCTTCAAACAGATGAATGGATAAAGAAGATGTGGTCCATATATACAATGGAATATCACTCAGCCATCGGAAAGGATGAATACCTACCATTTACATAGACATGGATGGAACTGGAGGGGATTAGGCTAAGTGAAATAAGTCAATCAGAGAAAGACAATTATCATATGGTTTCACTCATATGTGGAATTAAGGAATAGCACAAAGGACAATAGGGGAAGGGAGGGAAAAATGAGTGAGAAGAAATAAGAAAGGGAGACAAACCATGAGAGACTCTTGACTCCAGGAAATAAACTGAGAGTTGCAGATAGCTGGGTGGGCAGATAGTGTAACTAGTGATGGGCATTAAGGAGGGCACATGATGTGATGAACACTGGGGCGTTATACGCAAGTAATGAATCATTGAATGCTACATCAAAAACTAATATGCACTATATGTTGGCTAATCGAATTTAAATTTAAAAAAAGAAAAAGGAAAGGCAGAAAAAGAGTAGAAGACAAAAACAAGAACAAAGAACAAGGGGAACAATAGAAAACAGTAACAAATATGGTAAATATTAGTCCAAACATATCAATAATCACTTTGAATGTCAATGGTTTAAATGAACCAATTAAATTATATAGATTGTCAGAATTATCAAAAAAAACCAAAACCCAATTATATGCTGTCTATAAAAATCCCACTTAAAATATAGATTAAAATTAAATGAATGGAGAAGGAGAATCTAGGCTAACACTAACCAAAAGGAAGCAGGAGTAGCTATATTTATTTCAGACACAGCTGACTTCATAGTAAGGGAAGTTATCAAGGATGAAGACAGACATTACACAATAATAAAGGGGTCAGTTCTCTGAGAAGATACAACAATCTTTAATGTGTATGCAACAAATAGGAGAGCATCAAATTGCGTGAGGCAAAAATTGGTAGAACTGCCAGGAGAAACAGATGAATCCTTTATTATTATAGTTGGAGACTTCAATTTTTAAAAGATTTTATTTTATTATTTATTTGAGAGAGAGAGTGTACGAGTGGGGAGGTAGGAACAGAGAGAGAAGTAGACTCTCCACTGAGAAGGGAGCCCAATGTGGGACTTGATGCGGGGCTCAATTCCAGGATCCTGGGATCATGACCTGAGCCGAAGGCAGACATTTAACTGACTAAGCCACCCAGGCATCCCTATAGTTGGAGACTTTAACACCTCTCTACCAGAAATGGACATATCCAACTGGCAGAAAATTAGTAAGGACATGGTTGAACTCAACAATGCTATCAGTCTATTGGATATAACATACATCTATAGATTACTTCATCCAGTACCAGTAGAAAGCACATTGTTCTCAAAATTGCTTGGAACATTCACCAAGATAGATTACATTCTGGGCTATAAAACACCCTTAACAAATTTAAAATAATAGAAATCATACAATGTCTACTCTCAGCCCCCCGTGGAATAAACTAGAAATCAATAACAAAAAGATAGCTAAAAATCCCAAAATACATGGATATTAAACACACTTCTAAATAACACAAGGCTTAAAGAAGAAATCTCAAAATAAATTTAAATATATTTTGAACTAAGTGAAAATGAAAACAACTTACCAGAATTTGTGGGGTGCACAGAAAGTACTGCTCAGGGGGAAATTTAAAGCACTGAATGCATATATTAATGTAAAAGAAAGATCTACAGTCAATCATCAAAGGTTCCATCTTAGAAAAAATAGGGGGGGAAAGCGCTAATTATATCCAAACTAAATAGGAGGAAAAAATAATAAAAATTAGAGCAGAAATTAATTAATAATAGAAAGACAGTAGAGGAAATCAATGAAACCAAAAACTGTCACTTTTAAAAGATCAACAAAATTGATAAGCCTCTAACCAGACTAAGAAAAACAGAGAGAACAAAAATTATTAACATCAGAAGAGACAAAGAGGAAATCACTACAGATCCATGGACTTTAAAAGGATAGTAATGAATACTAAAGCAACTTGATATCCAATAACTTGGTAACCTAAATGAAATGGACCAAATTCTTGAAAAACAATTTGCCAAAACTCATACATGAAGAAACTGACAATCTGGACATGCCCGTATCTTTTAATGAAATTGAAAGCAATAATTGATAACCTTACAAAACAGAAAGCATCGAACCCCAGATGCTGATGAATTCTACCAAACATTTAAAGAATAAACTGTACCAATTCTCTACAATCTCTCTCAGAGGTATACTTCCCAACTCATTGTATGAGGCCAGAATACCCTAATACCAAAACCAGGTGAAGACATCACAAAAAAAGTACAGACCAATATCTCATCTCTCATGAACAAAGATACGAAAATCCTCAACAAAATATGAGCAAATTGATTCTACAATGTAAAAAATAATTACACACTACAACCAAGGGGGATTTATCCCAGGTATGCATGGTTAATGAAACATTTTAAGTCAAATAATATAATACAACAAATCAACAGGCTAAAGAAGGAAAGTCATGTAATCGTATTGATAGGTGTAGAAAAAACATTTTTCATAATCCAACATCCATTTATGATAAAAACTATCAATAAATTAGGAATGAAAGGGACTTCCTCAACCTGACAGGGACTGTCTAAAAGAAACCTAAGCTAACATCATTCTTAATGGTGTGAAATGTGAAGCCTTCCCACTCGGATCAGGAGCAAGACAAGGATATCCCCTCTCACCACTCCTTTTCAAAATCATGCTAGAGTCCTAGCAAACTCAATAAGGTGGGGAGAAAAAAGGAAACAAAAGACATCCTGATTGGGAAGGAAGAAATAAAACTTTGTTCACAGATGACACAACGATCTCTACAAAAGCCAAAAGAATCAATAACAAAAAATTCTTGGCACTAATAAGCAATTACAGCAAGGTTGCAGGATATAAGGTTAATACTTAAAAGAAAATCTCTTTCCTGTATGCCAGCAATAAACAAGTGAAATTTGAAACTGAACACACAATAATGTTTACATTATCACTGCTTACATTATCACCCCCCCCAAAAAGAAATACTCAGGTATATATTTAACAAAACATGTACAAAATCTATATGAGGAAAACTACAAACTTCTGATGAACGAAAACAAAGGAGAGCTAGATGAATGGAGGGATATTCCATGTTCATGGATAGGAAGACTCACTGTTGTCAAGATGTCAGTTTTTTCCAACTTGGTCTATAGATTCAATACAATTCCAATCAAAATCACAGCAAGTTATTTTGTGGATAATAGCAAACCAATTCTAAATTTTCTGGTAAAAGACTCAGAGGAGACAACAAAATATCAAAGGAGAAAAACAAAGTTGGAGGACTGATACTACCTGACTTCAAGACTTCCTATATAGCTACAGTGATAAAGACAAAATAGTCTGATTATTTGATACTACTTTCAAATATAGAAATCAATTGCTGGACAAACTAGACATTGTTGTGAAAACAGAAAATGATCCTCAACTCTTGCCTTTATTGTGCATAAATATTAATTTGAAATGGATCCTAGATGTAAAACAATATAACTTCTAGAAAAAAATAGGAGAAAATTTTCACAACCTTGCAGTAGGCAAAGATGCAAAACCCAAAAATACTAACCAAATAAAGGAAAAAAAAATAGACTCCACCAAAATTTAAAACTTCTGCTCCTCCAAAGACACTGGTAAGAAGGGCAAGCCGCAGAGGAGGGAAGGTATTTTTATCATACATACCTGGCAAAGGACTTGTAGACTTGTATGCAAACTATATAAAGAACACTCAAAAATGGGGCACCTGGGTGGCTCAGTAGGTTAAGCGTCTGCCTTGGGCTCAGGTCATAATCCCGGGGTCCTGGGATCAAGCCCTGCATCGGGTTCTCCACTTGGTGGGGAGTCTGCTTCTCCCTCTCCCTCGGCCTGCCACTCCCCCTGCTTGTGCGCTCACTCTCTCTCTGTCAAATAAATAAATGAAATCTCTAAAAAAAAAAAGAACTCTCTAAAAAAAAAGAACTCTCAAAAATCAATGATAAGACAACAAACACCCTCCAAAAACAGGGGGCCAAACATTTTAATAGATACTACACCAAAGAAGATATACAAATGGCCAATAAATGAGTAAGATACTCACCATCGTAAGTCATAAAGGAAACAGAAATCAAGACCACAATGTGATGGTTACTATTACACATTCACTTGCAGGGCTTTAAGTAAAATTCTGACAATGTTAAATGCTGGAGAGTGTGAGGAATCATTGGAACTGTACATCACCACTGGAGACGTACACTTATACAACCACCTTGGAAAAGCATTTACCAAATTCTTGTAAAGCCAAACATACGTTTCCAATATGACCTCCACAGTTCTACTCCTAAATATTTAACCAAGAGGAATGGAAACACATCTGCAAAAAGACTTGTACATAATGCCAATGCCAACTGTATTCACAGTACCCAAAACTGAAAACAATTCAAACGTCTGTTGTAGGTGAATAGCTAAAAAGTTATGGTATATCCGTACAATGGCATAGTACTCAGCAATAAGGAATGAACTGCTGATGTATGGATCAGCATGGATGAGTCTTGAAAATGTCATCTCAGCAAAATATACTAGATGCAAGAGAGTATGATTGTGTTTGTATGAGATGCTAGAACTGCACAACTTTGCTGCATTTACAGAAAGCAGGTCAGACGTTGCAGGTGGAGGGGTCTGACTACAGAGAAGTAGGAGAGACGTCTTGGGTTTGGGGATAATGGAAATGTATGCTGAATGGGACAGGAGTTATATGGATACATACATTTGCCAAAACATCACCTGTACTCTTAAAATGGGTACCTCAAACTACATGTAAACTATATGGCAACAAATTTGCTTACAAAGAAATAACCTCTGTTTTTGCCTGGTGACTAGAACAAGGACAGCTTCTTTTCTTATTTATGTGAATACAGACATCCGGAGCAGGGCAAAATTATAAATCTGTTTGTTTTCTTTCTCTTTCCTTAAATGTCCACATCTCTCCATAGAACCCAGTTCTAGGATTCAACAAGTTCCTTGCATTTTGCTTCTAGGGGTGAGTGGCAAAGGTGCTCAGACCCAGATATGGTTGGACGACCATCCTTCCTCTGATCTGCAATGGAGGGCAATGCCCTTGGTCAGCAAGCAGCTCTTAGAACAGAAGCACAGGCAGAGGCGAATTCCATAATTGATAAAGTGGTCCTTCCCGCCCCGGTGATTTCATGCCAGACAAGCAAGGACCCACACGTGTTCCTGGTTAACAGTCCCTGAGAATGGATTCAAAACAGCATGGCCTTCCAAAGCAAATTGTGATGATGACAGCTCCCTCTTATGTAGCGTGCGTGGGGCTCCGGCTCAGGTCTTACCTCCGTTGTGCAATCCTTACAACCACTCTGCAAGGTAGGTGTTATTTCTCCCTTTTAAAAACTCTCTGTTATGAACTGAATTGATTCCCCCGAAGTTCACAGGTTGAAGCCCAGCACCCCCATGTGACTGTTTTTGGAGACAGGGCCTCTGAGGATACAGCTGAAGTTAAATGAGGTCTAAGGGTGGGTCCCCAGTCCCATAGGCCTGGTGTCCTTATGGGAGGAGGAGGAGACACCAGGCACTCACGGGGACGAGGCCACATGAGGACACAAGGAGACAGCCGTCTGCACGCCTACGAGAGCAGTCTCAGCAGAAACCCTGTCCTGGCAACACCTTGGTCTTGGACGTCCTGCCTCCAGATGGTGAGAAGAGAGGTTTCTGCTGCTGAAGCCGCCTGGCGTGCGGTGTCTGCCATGGCCGCCTGAGCAGGGTAGTAACACTGCCTGTTAAAAAAATTATTGAGGGGCGATTGACGTATAATCAAATGCACAGACCTAAGTGTTCAGTTTAATGGGTACTGACAATTAAATGCAACCATGTAACTACCAGCTGCAGACAAGAAAGAAAATTCCATCCCCACCAAAATGTCACCCTTCATTCCCAGTCGATCCCACCCCTGCGTCTAACCTGCGCCCTCCTGGATGAGCTTTGTTTGCACCCGGACTTCACATACATGGAGTCCTGATCACGGGCTCCTCTGCGTCTGGCTGCTTTCTCTCAGCACCACGCTGCTGTCTGCCTGCGTCCGTTCTCACTGTGGGGCGCGCCCCGCCGCTGAGTGCACTTGGGTCAGCGCCCCGCGTGGGGCCATGGTGTGGAATACTCCTGCACAAGGCTCTCTGTTCCGTTTGATGCACACAGTCCTCATCTCTCTTGGGCAAATGCCTGAAGGTGCAGCTTGCAGACAGATGGTCTGTAGGCGAGATGCAGGCTTAGCCTTCTAAGGCACTGCCAAGCCACTGCCCAGACTGGCAGACTGGATCGCCCACCAGCAGAGTCCTGCCTCCGGACCCTGCACACACCCGGGCCACTCTCCTCTCTCTCTCCTGATGCTCCCTCTCCTACTCACCTTGAGGACCCCTGATATCTTCAGTTGTTATTTTAGACTGTGGCCATTCAAGCAAGTGTGAGATCACATCCCGTCACCATCACCCTGATTGACGATGGTGAGCATCTTTTTAGGTGGCCCCTAGTCCTTTGCACACCTCCTTCTATAAATGCTCTGCTCCCATATCTCATTAGATTGTTCATGTTTTATTGCTGATTTGTAGGAGCTCTGTATGTATTTTGAACGAGTCCTTTGTCAGTTAAATGCACTATAATATTCCTCAGTCTGCAGCCTGATTATTCCTCAATGGCATCTTTTGTCAAGTAGAAAGAATTAATTTTGTCTTGAGCTAGATGTCTCTCTAACCCTCATTTGTGTAGATGGGAAACAGAGGCAGGGAAGTTTTTCCCCAGGTCACACATCTCAGAGGGTAGAACTGAGACCTGCCCCTGAGTGTCCCGAGCATGGTCGCCGTGCCGGACATCTCCAGGACAAAGCCGGGCTCTTCCTGTCCTCAGAGGGCCTGTCTGGGTGAGTCAGTCACCTTGCTGAGCCTCAGTTTATTCATGCAAATGGCACACGCCCTGCCGCTCTGGAACATCCCAGGGAACTTAACGATAGACTATAAATGCTGTGCTCCAAGTTGCCTTTCAGTGAATGCCATCCTGTGGGATTGTTAAGATCATCAGCAAGAAGCTAAGAAAAAATACAGCTAACTGTTCCAAATGTTGTTTTCACAGCAGGTCTGGTGGTTTTCCTGTCTCAGCAAAAGTTCTGGCAGGTTCTTTCAACATTACTTAACTGCACTGGGCACGGTGGGGGACAGAATTCTGCCCTCCTAGTGACAGGATAAATTAAGTCTCAGCAAAACAAAATCTAAAGTTGAAAGAGTAAAAAGAAAAACCAAACAACAAAACCGACAACACAATCCAAAGAATACAAGCTAGGACAGATCATCCCGAGTCCTACCCAAGTCCCATCCTGTAGGAAGCCTCCGTCTACCGACCCACGAGTGACCTTCCAGTTGTGCAAATTCATCTCCGTCCTGCCACGGCATAGACGAAATCGCCGCTGGGCACGAAACACTGCCGTGCAGGGCAGACCGCAGATGAAGGCCCAGGCGCCGTGCCTGGCAGAGCCCGGCACACCCTCTTCCTCAGGCAACTCCCACCCACCCACAGGTCTCAGCCAGGCCGCTCCGGGGACTCAGCCAGGAAATCACTTAATGGTACTTGACCTTGAACTGGACCTTCTTCCCCTGCCTCAGCCGGCAACCATGGAGCTAAAAGGTTGGAGCGCGCCTCCGCATGGGGCAGACCCAGGAGACAAGAAAGCCATCTGAGTGCTGCCCCCCACACCATCCGGGGCTCACCCCAGGGGCTCCCTCCAGAGTGGGGCCTACACCTGCCCCAGCACCTGCCCTCACACTGTTTTCACAGGCTCCTCCACCCTCTGTGACACACTCACACACACGCATATGTGAGCATGTCCCAGGTGTCTGATCACGGCCGCGCGCTGAGATGGGTGCACGGGAGGCGTGTGGAACTGTACACACCACATAGGTACACTCTGCACACACAACAAAAGGTAAATGCCATGTATTCGATGAACAGGCATGAATGTGTCACTAACAGCACCTAGCTCTCTGCACCTCACCTTTCCCACACATACTCACACACACTCACTCTCACAGTCCACACCACTCACCCGCGTGTGCGCACACACACACACACACACAATGGAACATCACTCAGCCATACAAAAGAATGAGATCTTGCTATTTGCAATGACCTGGATGAAGCTAGAGAGTGTTATGTTAAGTGAAACAAGTCAGAGAAAGACAACTACCCTATGATTTCACTTATTTATGTGAAATCCAAAAAAATAAATGAATAAACAAACAAAAAGCAGACTCAGACCCACAAATACAGAGAACAAGCTGGTGGTGGCCAGAGTGGGGTGGGGTGGGGGCGGACAGACTGGGGAGGGGGTGAAGAGGCACAAACTTCCGGTTATAAAATAGTGAGTCACAGGGGTGGAAAGCACGGTGTCGGGAATGTGGCCAACGATACTGTTGTCACATTGCGTGGGGACAGAGGGGACCACGCTCGCGTGGCGAGCACTGACTCCTGGAGAGAACCTCCGATCACTATGTCATACATCCGACACTGATATCCTACATCATCTATACTTCAAGTAAAAATAAAAGTTTTTTTTTTAAAGATTTTATTTATTTATCTGACAGAGACAGAGACAGCCAGGGAGAGAGGGAACACAAGCAGGGGGAGTGGGAGAGGAAGAAGCAGGCTCATAGTGGAGGAGCCTGACGTGGGGCTCGATCCCATAACGCCGGGATCACGCCCTGAGCCAAAGGCAGACGCTTAACCGCTGTGCCACCCAGTTGCCCCAAAATAAAAGTTTCTTAAATGTTTGCCCGTCTAGTGGGCAAAGTGATGTCTTGCTGCCTTAACTGACATTCTACCAGCTTTGGGAGACTTTGTAACGATTTACTGCCACTGGCCGTTGGTTCTGTGAGTCGTCTTCTGGGTCCAGCATCATCGTCTGATGCGTGGCTTCATCCACCATTTGGCACAAGTGCCCTATGTTGGTAGATATCAGCACTTCGGCCCTTTGTCTGTGATGCACGGTTCCTGTGGCTCCTTCCAAATCCACTGTGTGTCCCTGGCCTTGTCTGTGATCTCTGGGGAGAGAGAATGCAGCCGGAGTCGGGGACGCGGGTCTGGAGCCTCCGGAGAGTTATGCGACCCGGGGCCAATCCATGTGCTGCGAGCAGACGGTGACTCCAAGTACAGGAACTCCAAGTACAGGAGAGGGGGGAGCCGAGGACAGAGGACACATCGCTCCTGCGGCCCATGAATGTGCTCACAGCACCGGTAGCTTGCATTGCCACATGCGCGGGGGGCTGTCCCAGGTGTGACTCGGGGTCACTCAGGCTCAGCACCCCCATTTCACAGGCTCAGGCACAGAGACTTCAGTTGTCCCAGGACCACCCAGGGGACGAGCAGCTCCAGGGAGCCTGGTGACACCATGTGTGCTCCATCTGCCCCCTGCCTCTGTCTCCTGACCAGGCAGCACGTGGAGCACACGCTCCGGTCCCATCCCCCGTGGGCCGTGTGGCAGGCAGCCCCTGCACTGGGATGTGTTTGCACAATGCTCTGATCCCAAGGCACCCCGGGACCCCAAGTCTAGGAGGTCACCTGGGGCTGATGTGAGGACCCCATCTCTTGCAGTCTTGGGCCTGCAGGGCTGGAAATCCTCAGGCCCGGAAGACCCGTGGCCGCGCTGTCAGCACAGCTGCTCATTTACCTGTCCCTCCTGCCTGATGCCTGGTTTCCTCTGTCGCGCATCTCACAAACGGCTGGACTGGCCCCACCAACATCCGAGTCCACAGCCTTGCAGCTCAGCTCTGGAGCCCCGTTGGCCACGGGGTCTGTCTTCTCTCTGGGCAGCCTCTGGGCCACGGTTCGCCCCCCGTCTAATGATCTAATGAACTGGGTGGGGGTGGGCAGCAGGGAGGGTTGCCACATGGCCCGTTGCCCCCAGAACAGGAACAGGGAGCTCTCTCCAAAGTGCAGGCATGCACCCTGGCACCAGGAATCCCAGGCATAGAGTCTTACCCAGGCCCCTCGAAGCCTCTGGCCTGTCCCCAGGCAGGGTCAGTGCAGCCTGCACTTTCTGGAGGCGAGGGGACAACAGTTTTCATTTGGCTGGGCCTGTGTGGTCCAGGCGATGTCTGGCCTGTCCCACCTCCAGGACTCTGGGTCAGGGGTCCGTCAGGGTGGCGTCTCTCTAGCCAGGTGTGACTTGAAGACCAACAGGAATACAGGTTTCCCAGCACCACGTCCCAGCCTCTCCTCCGCCCCATGTCTGGCTGTGAGCATAGCCGTGCCCCTGCCCTGAGGTGTGCTGGTGCCCACGAGGTGTCGAGTGTGGACACTGGGCCAGGGCACAGAACCTTTCCGGGCTGCTTTTCTTCCCTCTCCAGCAGGACCCAGGACTTGGCTATTTTCAAAGTCCCTTGCATATCAAATACACCATTATTTATTTAGATTTATTATCTTTATTGAAGTGTAGTTGACACGTGATATCACATTCGTTTTAGGTGCACAATGTAGCGTCGCTACCATGTCACCAGACACCATCACAGGATCACCGACTGCTCCCCACCCTGCGCCCTTCACTCCCGCCTCCCCGCGGAGCTGCAAGCAGCACCTCCCCTCTGGCAGCCACCAGAGTGTCTTCTGTGTTTATAGGTCTGTGTCTTTTTGTTTCATCATTTATTTTGTGTTTTCGATTCCACATACAAGTGAAATCATATGGTATCCATCTTTCTCTTATTTCACTTAGAGTAACACCCTCTAGGCCCACCCATGTTGTGACAAATGGCCAAATCTCATCCTTTGTTACGGCAAGTAATATTCCATCGCACACGCATGTGTGTGTATGCACGCACACACACACACACCCCTTCCTTATCCATTCATTTGTTGATGGACACTCGGCTGCTTCCATGTCTTTGCTATTGTAAATAATGCTGCAATAAACATGGACTGCATATATCTTCAGATTAGTGTTTTCGTTTTTTTTTTTTTAAAGATTTTATTTATTTATTTGACAGAGAGAAAGACAGCCAGCGAGAGAGGGAACACAAGTAGGGGGAGTGGGAGAGGAAGAAGCAGGCTCCCAGCGGAGAAGCCTGATGTGGGGCTCGATCCCAGAACGCCAGAATCATGCCCTGAGCTGAAGGCAGACGCTTAACGACTGAGCCACCCGGCGCCCCAGTGTTTTCATTTTCTTTGAGTAAATACCCAATAGTGGATCATTTCTCACAGAACTAGAACAAATATTACTAAAATCTGTTTGTGCAAGAGCTCAGAGGCCTGCCCCCTCCCTGGCGGTATCCAGGAGTCCAGATGAAGGCCACAGGCAGGTCTCTGATCTAACGAAGGGCCAGGACCAAGGCTGGCGTGGGGTGAACACCGCCCCCGCCCAGAAGACACTGAGGGCTGGGAGAAGAGACAGTCCCTTCAGAGGCCCTGACTGCAGTCCTGTGAGAGTGTGAAACATGGACACGATCTTACTCTCCAGTTGCTTCCCAAGCCCTACACCCAAGTGGTTGGTCACAAGGACTAGAAAGGGCTCCCTCTCGTTAGCATCCTCACATCCAAGAACCAGCAGCTTCGGATCCCAAGGATTCTGAAACAGTTAACGCTAGCACAAATTTCCCCAAAGATCCCATCACAGCCTTGGAGCAGTGGCCATCCCTTAGACGCCTTCCCCTTTACAGAAAGGTGCTTCCCCAACTGCGGGGGTTTGAGTAGTCCCAGGGGACGGGACCAAGCGTGGGTGCGCCAACTGGAGGCCTTCTCAGGGACACAACCCCCAGGAGGGGGAACACCAGGACAGATAGAGCCAGCACCATCAGAACCCTGTTTCCACCTGGCCAAAGAAGCCTGTGCAGAGGAAGCCAGGAGGCAGCCTCGTCCACGGTCCCTGAGCCCAGGGCAGCTGTCCTCCCCTCACCTGTCCTTCCAGCCTGCCAACAAATCCCTGCTCCCACTCTCCAGGTGCTGGTGCGTATGCTCCCTCCTGTCCTCACTGAAGAGTCTCCTCCCTGCTCCCAGAGGTCTTCCCCGCCCTCAGCCAGTTCTCCAAGGAGCCAGCAGCCATTCCAGCCCAGCTGTGCCTCACCTTCTCATGTCCCACAACTTGGCTGGCAGCCAGGCCTGGGGTCAACTGTGGCGTAACTTCCACAGCATTTCTAAATGTGGCAGAGATGGGCACATACGTCCCCGTAATCAAGGCAATTACGTACAAGAAGTGAGAAAGAGTGTCACTATCAATGAAAATATATTACTAACAACAGAAAGAGTTTGCCGAAGGAGTCAGCACAGGCACAGAAATAAGCGGGAGCTGCCATCTGTCTCCTAACGCACCCGCCGCTCCCCCGCGGGGATGGCTCTGGGTGCAGCCGCATGATCGAGGGAAGAGGTGCAAATTCTGTCTCTGGGCCTCAGAGTCCCGAGGGAGCTGCAGGTTCTGTGAAGGCAAAGGGTTCTCTACAGCTCAAATGCTTAACCAGGTCTCACCGCATGCGACACACACGGGGATTACCATTCCCAGAGCTGCCGGGACCAGAGCAGTCTGGAATTCTAAGGCCCACACAGAGCCCTGCGGGGTCCTCACGCCAGCTCCTCACCGGCGCCCACTGTGCCATCGAGCTCCTGTGCTTGGTTCCCCTTCCTTCACCTCAAGTCACTCGCTCCTGCTGAACAGCAGAGATCCAAGAACCAGGAGGCACCTCAGGGACCAAGGGCCTCGTTGGCCGACAAGGAATGGAGGCCCAAGAAGTGAGGTGTTTGGGCAGGGCCCACAGCTCCTTGTGACACATGGCACGGGCCGCTGCAGGGCTGAGCCAGGGCCAGCCCTAAAACAGTGCAGCACAAGCCTCACGGGACTCTGTTGTGAACCTTAACAGACAAGGACTGTAGGGTAACCGCCGAAGAACTCACCCCAATACCTGGTGATCCCCACAGACACCTGTGGGCCTGTTCTGAGGAACACACTTAGGAAATGGTAAAAACTGCTCGTGAGAAAGCTAAACCTGAGAAAGCCACTCTCAGAACGCAGACAGCGTGCAGCCTGCCTGCAGGGAAGCCTGTCGTTCTGAGTCTCTGACACAGACGCAGCCCAGAGTCCCGGCCCAGGCCGAGCCTCAGAGGAAGGGGCCTCTGACACCACAGAGCACGTCTGTCCCGTCACTGGACAGTGACCCTGCTCTCGCTCCAGCTCAGGGAAGCTTGCCTGACTAGTTCTCCCAGGGCCTGGGCTGTCGTGCTCTCAGGACAAGAGCACCGTCTGAGCGACAGACTGCAAATCCGCACACCACTCACAAGATCACAGCAGAGGTGACATCTCCTCCAGTTTCAGACGTCATGTGTCTTCAGGGCATCAGGGTGATGCTGTTCAGCACATTCTCCTGGGGGGAGGTCGGCATGGGCCCTGCTTAACTCTAAAATACGGGGACTGCAGCAGTCCTGTGGCATGGGAGTTTCCTGGTCGAAGAAACACTCTTCGCTTTGAGATCAACATGAAATAGGAATCTTAATTTTTATAGCCATTATCTATTGCTGAGCTGGGCCAGTAGAAAGACAAAAACACCTTTTAATCCCTTCCACATTACATTCCCTCTGGAATGGCCCAACATACATTCTCACGAGAAAGACACCTCTGTCAGGGTCATTGTCTAGTTGTCCTGAGTCTCAGAGCCTCAGGTCTCGGGACGGCAGCTGCTCTGGGGCTTAGGCAGGCGATGCCAGGCCCGACGGTGGTGGGGGAAACGTGCCACGCACACCTGCCCACCACAATAAGGTCTTAACAGAGTGCCACGAGGAGGGCCCCCGCATGCCTCGCACTGCTCACTGACCTAACACGAACACCACTTCGCAGGCTGTGAGCCTCACAATTACTCAGCGCGTTCAGGAAAAAAGCACACGGCGTATTTATAAGCTGACAAATGTGTTTCACTCACCAAGTCAACAAACAGGTGCACCCACACATACGCACAGGGGCTTTTAGGGATTGTAACATTTGCTCAAAAATCCAAGAATTAAAATTACCCTGCAAATGATGGCATCGCTTTTTAATTGAAGGACAAGTTGGTCACATTCGGAGATCAGCGGGCCTCATGCAGATAGTTAAGACCATCCTTCTCTTTCTTGGTTAACAATCTCCTAATTTCAAGTAACGTCCACGAGTTCTTTAGGACCATGTGAAATTGTCCCGAGGAGCTCTGCCACACCACCTCGCAGCAGGCATGACCACACGCGCGGCTGGACGGCATCTCACTGGATATCATCATCATCAAACAGATCTTCAAAATCTATGTAAACAAAACCACGCATTAATGGGGCGCACGAGGTAAACCGCCGAGAAAATAACTTCAGAAAGAATTACAGTCACTCAAAATAGAGAAAAAGCAGGAAACGATCTTAATAAAGGACTCTTCCCATGACAGACTGGATTTTATCCAGCAGAGTTTGTATCATCCAAGAGGACACTGGCGTAGAAGGCATCTTTATTCTTCCACTTAGGTGACAACCTTAAGAAAACGCATGGAGGTGGAGGCGAGGCGAAGGTGAGGCAGCCAGAAATCCCAGGCAAGCATGAGAATGCGGGGGCCCTCGCTAGAAGAACTGGGCCACGCAAGAATGGCTGTCTTTAAGGGAGTCCAACCCATGGTCATGCTTGAGAGACAGTCCGAGCCCTTCCCGCTAGAAGAAGGGCCACACCCTCACAGCGTGCTATTTACTACGATGGATGGCAGTCAGGGTCACTGTGCCCTTCTGTGTACTTGTCTATGGGTTTCCTAAACCGCCTACCATGGGCATGCCCTGCTCTCACGATGGGGAAAGGAAAACTGAGGGTCCTCTCAGTCCCACGAGTTCAAACTGTGGAGGATAAACAGTGAGCTAGAAGGAGGTGAGTGGGAGGCCCTGGTGGTGTCTCCGCATGCCAGCTGTCACAGACCGTCTGGGAGGGTGGTGTCCTAACCACCTCTGCTCAGCACTGACGTGGGTGGTCCCACCACAGCGGGGCTGGCCTGTGCTCCTACAGCTGTGTGCACTTTCTCCTCCCCCAGCCCCTAGCCCCAGCTAACTCCTCACACCGCCCCCCCCCCCGNCGACACTGCCCCTGATGTGCTCCTAGAAACAAGGCCACCCACCTCTGCCAGGGCTCTCGTCACAGCTGTCCCTGCATGCTGCCTTGTCTAACACTCCCCCACTTTATCAAACACAGTGAGTGAAGACAGCAAGCCTTGTTCACGGTCTGAACCCCAGTGCCCAGAGGTCAGAAGCTCTGCTCCATGAGCAAGAAGGACTCAGGAGAAACTATCCAAAGCACTCGTGGCTTTCTCACAGTAAGTGGCTTTCTGAACACATGGGGCTGCCACAACCTGATGGGGCAGCAGGTGCTGTGTGAACTCTGTCGGTGGGCAGACCAATGCGGCAACGAGTTCCTCTGTGTTCTTTCCCTTTCCAGCCCTGACCCAGAGGGAGGAAGGCCCCACACCGCTCATGTTGCTCACACTCCCTCGGCAGGGCAGCCCAGGTGCCCCCCAGATACCCTTTTGGCAGGGCTATCAGGGCTATTTTCAGGAACCACATGAACCTGAACACTAGAACACAGCCAAGTCTGTAAATCCAGAGGACGCGTGGGACCTTGAAGGAGATCATCACATGTGGGAGCGGGTCAGGTGGTGTTAGACCTGCCCAAGGTGAGGACCCCAGAGGACCCCACGTGAGTAAGGGCTTTCACAGGGTGGCTCCGGAGACCTTAGAGAAAGGCTCTCCCATCCTCAAGGCCAGTGGCAGTCCGGATGTCACCTCAGGGGAGCGGCCAGGCTCCCTGGAAGATGGCACCTAATTAAGCAGCATGGCTTCTCTTTTTAGGCAACAACTTGCCGAAAAGATGCCACATAAAATAATATGGATTTGGGCTCCAGGGGGGATTTGGTGCGTCAAACCAGTGTGGCCCGGTAGTGTCCCAGCTGCCACCAACTAGTGATAGTTCTCTGTAGTGGCAGGCACCTTGGACGAAAGAAGGATGACAAAGAGAGTCCCCTAACAACACCTGTCCTGTGTTCCTGCTCCTGATTGGAACCTTTAGTAAGAATATAATCTGTAGGAACAAGGCCTCAGGAAATCAGGGGACAGCAGGAGAAAACAGCCCTGTAGCATGTGGGAAGGTGTCGCACAAGTTCGTTTTTCACTGCTTACTGTCCATGTTCTGGGGAAGCAGCACAACAGCTCTTCAATACAAACGAGTCCGCTTTCAGAGAAAAGGGCGGGGAAAGGTGGTTGTCACTGCGGAGGAGCCAAGAGACCAGAACCCAGCGGCACACAGGGAAGGAAGGAAAAGCAGCCGTCTCCTGACAGCAGAGATGAGAAAGCCGGACGGGGTTCCTACACCCATGTCTCGGTCACGAGCAACAGACCAGCCTCTGCGACAGGTTCAGGGGCCAAGAGCATGGCCACAGCTCAAGCTCAGCTACTGGAAGGCAAGACTGGGGGCAATTTTACACTGTTCTGTCTTGTGACACACAGGGCTGACGCCAGCACTGACAGCCCGTGTTGTCGTTCTGTACAAACCGCACTGCATCTGGGCTTTCCTGTTCCATGAGCCCAGTCAGTCATGGCACAAAGTACCCCACTGTTTAACACACACACACAAGAAACACTCAGATCCAAACTGGAATCCCCATTCCCAGCATCCTTACCATTAAAAAAGTCTGCGTGAACTGCCTTCTCATTGGCTGCCAAGTCCATCAGGAGCCCCGTGCTGCCTCCTGCCTGGGAAGGGAAAGGTGACGTGGTGTCAGTGCTCTTTTCCGGGAGAAAAGGGACAGCGCCTTACAGGGCCCACTCCACTCTGTGGCAGAGGAAGGCAAGGGATGGAAAGGCGCCCAGGTTGGAGTCAAAATTTAATTTGACAAAATTCAGGCAAAGGAAGTGGGTGGGAGAGGCAGCATTCCAAGGAATTATTTTGAAGATCTCCTTGGGTCTTACCTTCCTCGATTCCTCCTATTTTTTAACAGAACCCTGCTGTCGCCCCAACCACCACCACTTCTCTGTAAACCTCGAGCAGAGGTTCTCATTCCCTAGAAGAGGCTACCACAGAAGCCCCAAACATGTGCAAAACTGTGCTGATGACTTCCCTACTCTGGATTGCCCCCTGCTCCTTCTGAGAATGACACCATTTCCCTTGGGAAACTGACCTGCTGACCCAGGGTTCTGCTGCAGGTGTCATTACAGCACCCCCCACTGCAACAGTTTATGGTGGCAGTAAAACCACTGCCAGGCAATCTGATGCGTTCAGCATTTAGGGTGTCTGTGGAGCCACCCAGGGATGGTGAGAGCAGAGTCCTCTGCCCACAGGTCCCTGCTGCTGCCGTGACCCCCAACTTTCCAAGGCTGTCTGCTCTGACCTTTCCTGGCTCTGGAGTAGCTGAGCATCTCCCATGTTCCTTTTCCTGGCTGCTCTCAGTATTCCAAACCCGAGAGAAAAGTCCAGGATTCTCAGACTCCTCTCTTCTCAACCTGCCTCCCTTCCCCATGATCACTGCAAGCCATGCAGATGCCACCACTCGCTACTATGTTTAGTCTGTCCCTACTTCCATTCGCAGGTGCTGCCTTCATTCAGACCCTCCTCCAGGCTCCTGGACGCAGTAATCCACTCTTTCACCTCCAAACCAGTCCCCAAACTCTCCAGAGTGACCTGCTAGGAAGCTTTCTGCCCGCCACCGCAATGCCCTCCAGCGATTCCACACTGCCTCCGACAGTGACTTTAACAAAAAACGGAGATGGGGTGCCTGAGTAGCGCAGTTGTTAAGTGTCTGCCTTGGGCTCAGGGCGTGATCCCGGTATTCCGGGATCGAGTCCCACATCGGGCTCTTCCGCTGGGAGCCTGCTTCTTCCTCTCCCACTCCCCCTGCTGTGTTCCCTCTCTCGCTGGCTGTCTGTCACATAAATAAATAAAAATCTTTAAAAAAAAAAAAAAAAGAACGTAGAAACAGGGGAGAAGCTGGGGTTTGCCTGCTTCAGGAGTGAGGTGCAGAGAGACCACCTGTCCCAGCACAGCTACAGGCCACTTCATGCTCCGCCCGACACCTTTTCCAGCTGCAATCTCTCCCCAGGCTCAGACACCTTACAGCCTGCTGTTGAACTGCAGGACCTGCCCTTCCCTTCAAGACTCCACTCCTTCCAGGCCTTCTTCCTGCAGCCCGTCTCCTTAGCAAACACCAGCATGCCCTTCAGCATTCACTTACAGTCAGCAAGCCTGTGCAGGGCCACCCCAAAGCGGGGAGGGTGCTTCTATCAGGCACCTCCAACGTTCCACGCAATCCGCCTCTGTCATACCCTAATCTCAGCGAGCACAGAGACAAGGTCTGTCCCCCTTAAGCTTTGAGAAAGAAAAAATGAGGCCCTGACATCAGGCAGCGGACCTGACACCCAGAACTGGGCTGGGGTGCAACCAGCTCACAGAACGCCAACATCGGCCGAGATCACCCCGTGGTCACGAAAGAGTGAGACAAAAACGCGAGACCACCTGCTAGCCCTGCATGATCGCCTGAGAGACCAGGGTCACTGCAAAGCACGCACCTGCCAAACGCCCCCCACGCCCACCCAGCTCCCTGGGCCGACGGCCGCTTCCAGCCTCGCTCGAGCCGTGCCTCCCTCCGCATAAAACCTATTTCAGGACCCCGGCGAATGCAGTCCGCGGCAAAGCCCACCCTCTTCCCCACGTCGCCGAGCAGAGGCTCAAGCGCCAGCCTGTCATCCGTCGTGCTCCCCGGGGGCCACATTCCGGCCCTCGGCCCGCGGGCTGGAGGGCGCCACCGACTCGCCCGCCCCGGCCCGCCTCACCTCGTCCAGGTCCACGTAGGGCCCGGCGCCCTCGGGGAACATCTCGTCCACGGCCGGCTTCATCTCCCCTGCGGCGCCTCCCGCGTCCCCGGCCCACTTCCGGCCCGCCTGACTCGTCTTCCGGTGCGCGCCCGGCCGTGGCGCATCTAGACGCCGGAGGACCGCCGACTCTATGGTTTCTCCTGGTTCCCGGGTGGGGTGCTTCCCGGCCTCCCGCTCGCCCGTCCGCGCTCGCGGAAAGGTGCTCGGGGACTCGGGGGCCCGCGGCCACAGACAGCTCGGCCCGAACGGCCTGGCACGCAGAGGGGCCCAAGAGATGCCCGTTCCAGAATGTGCGTGGTCGGAAAGAGCCTGCTGCGGCGGGGCGGGGGCGGGCCACATGGGGGAGGGGGGAGGAGTACAGACTTCCAGCTGCAAAGTGAATGTCTCCGGAAAAAAGATTAAAATAAAATAAAATAGTCTGGGGGATGAGAAGCACAGCCTGGGGACCGTAGCGGACGGCACTGTAATAGTCTTGTGCGGGGACAGGTTGTGCGCACTTGTCAGCGCCGTGTTGCACGCCGGAGACAACAGGGTATTGTAGGTCAACGGTGCTTCACAGAGGAGAACGGGAAGGGTCAGCGGAGTGAGAGGCAACCCCCGGAAGGGGAGGAAAGATTTGCAGATTACACACATAGTACCTATCTGTAAACACACACCCATACGCGCACAGTAAAGGGTTACTATCCAGACTGCGGAGAGAACTCCCAAAACTCAAGGACAACAAATCCCACTCCAAAGGCAAGCGACTTGAATACCTTTCTCTGGAGTAGATGTACGAATGGCGGAGCAGCCCGCGCAGGGAGACTCAACACCACTGAGCATTAGGGAAATGCAAATCAAAGCCAGCTCACTCGTCAGAACAGACACTATTTAAAAACCCAGAGGATTGCAAGTACTGGAGAGGGTGGGGGGAAGTAGAAACACTTGCACGCGGCTGGTGGGAATGTGGGGAACGGGATGGAGGTGCCTCAAGCATTGAACATAGAACTACTCCACGAGCCAGCAGTGCCGCTCTGGGTACACACCCAGAGGAGGTGGAAACAGGGTCTTCGTGAGATCTTTGCACCCCCGCGTTCAGGGCACCGTTATCCCCAAGAGCTCAAGTGCGGAAGCTCACTGGATGAGCAAGATGCGTTCTACAGGTCCATAAGATGGAATTTCATTCAGCCAGAGAAGGAAGGTAATTCTGGCAGGTGCTTCAACATGGAGGAAGCCTGAGGACATTATTGTGAGTGAAATGAGCTGTCCCACAAATCCTGTACGACTCCACTGACATGAGGTCCCTATAGTGGTCAGATTCACAGAGACAGAGAGCAGAAGGTGAGCGCCAGGGGCTGGGGAGGGGTGGGGAGTCAGTGTTTCATGGGCACAGAGATTCAGTGGGGGAAGATGAGAAAGTTCTAGAGATGATGGTGGGGATGGGTGCACAACAGTGTGAATGTGCTTAGTGTCACTTAGAAATAGTTACAGTGGTAAATTTTATGTTATATGTATTTTATCATAATTATTTAAAAATATGTGAATGAGAGAAGGGGATAGGAGGGACGGGAAAGGAAGGAGAAGGGAGGAAGGGAGGGGGTGCGTGAGATACTTGAGCCAGACTTTTGGAAGTAGGTAGGCTTGGGCTGGGCTGCGTGAAGTGGAGATCGGGGGGCAGAGCAGGGAGACAGGGAATGAGCCCAGATCGAGGGGGACCGTGGCCCATGTGGGCAGTGCAGGGCTCAGGGAGGCTGAGAGTGTGGGTGAGCCTACGGTGTCACGGTGACACGATCACCGTGAAGTACCCCAGCACAAGTCAGACCAGGGAAGCCACGACTCCGTGGCCACCAACAGGCTTCTCTTCTGAGTGGTTAGTAAACATGGGGGGCCCCATTCCCAGGCACCATGGCAACAGTGAGAAGGCTTGCCCCTGGTGAGGAGCTTAGTGGGGCAGCATTGGACGGGAGGGGCTGAGGGCGTGGGGCAGGAAGTGGAGGGTCCCCCACGGGCTGTGCCCACAGGGGTGGAGGACTCAGGAGGGTGTGCCCAGAGGAGAACTGAGCCCGTTGGGTGCTGAGGTGAGCAGGGAGGGCCACGCCAGATCTGAGTCCTGACCACGGAATGGGATGCCCCCAGGGGCTGCCAGCGCAGCGGGTAGGGGGTCGGCTGAGGGTGGCTCGGGTGGGGGGCTTCTTCCTCTGAGAAGAGAAGGGCAGAAGGGAGGCCTTTTAAGAACGGAAACGCAGCTGTGTGTCCCGGGGTGGCTGCGGGCTGCTGATGCCCAAGAGGCAGGAGAGAGGAGAGGGTCGGGCCGGGCGGCTCGGGGTCTTCCCTGGAGCAGGGGCTGCATTTGGGTCCCCCGAGCAGCCTGCAGGGCGGCGGCCTGGGCGGTTCTGTAACACGCACCCCAACAGGCGGCGTAACAGTCTGAGGGGACTAGGACTGTGCACACGCGCGAACTGACATGCAAGTGAACAACACGGAAATCCCACGGTAAAGTGTGCCATTTGTCTGGTATGTTTGGTTGAGCGCAGTTGTCCCCAGTGGGAACTTGAAGACCCATCCTCTCCCCTGGCTATCCTGTAAATGCGGACTTTTGTGCTGTTGAGGTCAATTTACGGAAACCAAATTGACACCAGCTCAGGGTGGGGAAAGAAAGAGATAAAGAGGTAATGGCTTTTCCTAAAGCCACTGGCTCAGCCTCCTCTGCACAATGTCGCCTGGGGCACGGGCAGCAGTGGCAGGAAGTGTGGCTGCAGTGAGAGGGGAGGCGAGGGGCCCGCTGCCCTGGGCACCTCTGACCTTCCAGCACCCTCCCCCCGCCCAGGTGGCTGTGCCCTGTCCCAGGAGCGTTTCCTCCCCTTTGCAGCCACGAGAAACCTCATAACCATCTCCCTGCGGCATGAGATAGCTCACCTGGCCCACCCCAAAGGCCAGCCTCTGAGCCGTCGACATGCCCACAGCCCAAACCCATTTCCCATCATGCACTTCCACCCAAACATAACGTGTGCAACTACTAGCATCTATATTTAAAACACAGTGTTTCCCATTACTTTATTTTAAAAGAAAAACTGGTTGTAGCTCATTAAAGCAATTTCTTGTCATCTGATGGGCGTTGACGGCAGGGTCCGCAGCTTGTAAGCTTGGATGCGTGCCCGTGGGAGCTCACCACCGTAGAGCAGCCGGGCGTGCCAGAGGGTGGTCCCAGCAACACTGTGCAAGTGGCCTGCCGGTCCTTCCCTCCCTCCCTCCAGAGCACCCAGGGCAGGTAGCCCCATTCCTCCCGCAGCCCCTCAGCTTGCAGGCTGGTGCCCAGGTTTGGGGGTTCTTCCCTGTACAGACAGGCCCTGGCCCTTCCTCACAGGCTGGGCTCCTGCTGCCCTGGTGTGAACTGCCCTCAGGAGTGCACTGCGGGGAGCGGGGGACAGGCAGGGCCCCCAGCCCAGGGGGCCACAGGGGGGTCTGGATGCTGCCCTCCTCAGTGGCTGAGGGCAGGGACTTTGGGGTGTGGCTGCCTGGATCTGGGTCCGTCAATAAGTCAGGCAGTGTCCTGGTGTCTGTTTGCCTCAGTTTCCCCCTGCCTTCCAGGGATCTTGCAGCACCCCCTCCAAGAGGCTGTGAGCTTAGGTAAGAGGGTGACACGTAAAGCAGAGTCCTGAGTCTGGCCGTGGTTCATTTGTCAAGTAAGAAAGGAAATGTGGCCTGACGGGAGATTTTCTTGCAAGAAAACCAGAAGCATTCGTGTTAAGTCAGGGATTTATTGAGCAGGAGGCTAGGGATTTGGGCTGCTGCTCAGTCCTGCTGATAGGGGACGTGGAAGCCCAGCGTGGTCCCCAGCGGGAAGTGCGCAAAGAAGGTGCGGGCCATCTCCTCAAGCTGGGGGTAGGCCCCCAGGGTCTGGAAGTACTGCACATAGTTCCAGAAGTCAGAGGTGGAGAAAGGCCAGTAGGGCATGGCGGGCAGCTCAGCATAGGGGTCTGAAAGACACAACAACCTGCCTCAGTGGCTGTCCCCACTGTCCTGCTCCGAGGCCGCCCCTCGTGATGCCTCGGGGCAGGTGGGTGGCGCCCAGGAGTGCCCCGGCCCTGAAAGGGCCCTCCCAGCTGGGAACCGGAACCTGGGCCACCGCTGGGTCCTCCATGGAAGTATCCTGGGGCCTTGTCATCTGCGTGATGACTTGGGTCTGCCTCTTGGGACTCCTGGTCTGGGGGGACAGTTCAAGGAGAGAAGAAGGGAGAGGAGGAGGAGGAGAGGGAGGGAAGGAGGGAGAGAGGGGGAATCTGGCCCCTGTCCTGGAGATGGTAAGGATTTCAGGGACCACAGCCCCAAGCCCTGGAGTCCAGACGCCACTGCATGGTGATAGGACACGGGTAGGAGGACCATGGGGTGAGTCCTGGCTGAGGCCTGGCTGAGGGTGAGAATGCCAAGCCTCAGGGGCTCAGGAGTCACTCCTGCGGTGTGTATCCCCAGGTGGCTGGAGGGCAGGGCCCAGGGAAGAGGCTCCTGTCCCTCTGCCTGCATAGCTTGTCCTCGAGCTGACCCAGGGCCCCTGCTTCATTTGCTCAGGATCAGAAGCCAGCTCGCACTGGCTCCCTCTTCCAACCCCATCCCACCCAAACACACACAAGAAAAGAACCGGAGGGCAATACAGTACCTCCCTCCTCCTGCACTGGCTTGGCCCCTGCAGACGAAGAGGAGAGCAGTCACTCCAGAGACCCCCAGGGCAGGACCCCCCCACACACCCAAGCAGCCAAAGACACAGCGGGAGGGACAGAGCCGCCACTTACCCGCCAGAGGTCCCAGCAGGAGGCAGAGGGCCACCCCTCGCACCCAGCAGGCCTTCATCTCCCCCAGGCACACCCTCCGCCAGCTGACGAAGGTCCTGTCCACCTGCCGCAGGAGGGACCCAGGGGTGGGACCAGCCACCCATCAGGGCCCCAGCCTCTCCCTTTCCCCATCCCGCATCCCGGGCAACTCCCTAGAAAACAGCTCCGGGGAAACACAAGCTCCAAGGGTTTTCAGAGCAGTTTTGGTTTCAGTGGCTTCAGACGTGGCTACACCCCACCTGTCAGCTGGCTGTTCCTAATGGGAGCCGCACCCCCGCGTCTGCCCCTCCGGAGGTTGCTCCCCGAGCTCAGCCCTGCAGCCCTGCAGCGGGAGGGGCCTCTGCTCCTCTTTATAAAAGGCCGCGGGGGGGGGGGGCCAAGGAGGCGGCGTCACCGTCACCGTTGTGAGCCGTGAGCCGTCAAACTGAACCTTTCATCCCTGGCCCAGGGACTAAGGGCTCCTGCGACCTTGCTGGCGGCAGGATCCTGAGCGTCCACGTGTGGGAATCTGATCCAAGGAGCAAACTGGGAGGAAAACACCTCTGCACAGGCCACGACTGGGGTTTTTAGGACTGAATTCAACACCGGTGCTAGAAATAAACACAATTTCCTCTCCACCAGGGGAGAAAGACGTTCCAAGTCTGACGTTGGGGCTGAGATGCCCCCTTACAGGAAAAAGGTAATTGCAGAGCTGCCACTGGGGGGCCCCTGGGGAGCCAGGAGCAACCACAGATCAGCACCCCTGCCAATAGGACACCGCTGGGCAGAGGCCATGCAGGAAGTGTGGGCGTCCAGCCCCACCTCACATCTGCACACCAGAGCTTCCCTGCTTGTGCACGGGGATTAAGCCTGTCATCAGGAAGGCAGCTGTCCCAGCCCCCGGGACGCTATGGACGACACCTAGGGGCTCTGTGGGTCAGCTCTGATTAAACCTCAGGGCTGTGGCTGAAGAGACAGCCATGCCTCGTGGCCCTGCCACTGAATCCACACAGGGCACAGCACGTCGTCTGGCTGGCGCGCCAAGTGGCGGAGAGCAGGTCTTACATGACAGTTCCAAACAACACACACCTGTCTTCCCAAGCCTTTGGGCGCCTGCCTGGGCTGGGGACCAAAAGGGCTGGCATCTCAGCCTCGTGCACGGGCAAGTTTTGCACAAACACAAACGGCTAGAGCCACTCCTTGTCTCGCCGTGAGTCCGGAGTCTCTGCCAAGTGGGCCCAGGCCGACACTGCGTATCCTGTCCACCTGAGCTGCCCCAGTATGTTCCCTGGGCTTCGGGTGACACCAGTGATCATATGCGGGGACCCACGGGGACACACTGCGTGCCTCACCTTCTAAGTCACATGTAAGTCTCAGGGTCTGCTCACAGATGTGGAATCAGAGTCACAGGTCAGGGGCGGGTCCCGAGGAGAATCGGCAGCCCCCGCAGACGGCTACTCTGGGGGGGACCACAGGTTCTCCAGGCAAGGGGTACTAACCCACTAGAGGGGGAGGACGGGCGCTTCTCCTGGCAAAAGACACTCCACAGAATTTAGGGGCTTGGGTCCTTCCTCAGAATCTCCCCACATGTCCCTGTCCAAGTGACAAGACTCCTTCTTGCCCAGCGATACCCTGCCCTTCAGAAAAAATGGTTCAAGAGACCAGACTTGCCTTGGGATGCAACCACCCACCGGATTAGACCTGGGGTGTTATTTTCAGAAATCTGGACTCCGTGCCTGCAGGAGGTAATGAATGCCCATGCTGCTGGCCCCTAGAGCACACTCAGGGTCTCGGGGCGTGGGTGGGGTCCCGACCTGGGGCAGTGTCAGGATCACCCGAAGGCACGTGCCAGCGTGCGGGTGGCGGGGCTCCACCTCTCAGAGGCCTGCCTCAGAGCTCGGGGCGGGCCTGGAACTCTGCATATCTGACGTGTTCCCAAGGGTGCTGAGCAGGTTCGGGGCCAGGCTGTGGGAGCCGCCGTCGAAAGCAGAGGTCCTTAACCCCAACTGCACATCAGAACCACCCGCGGAGCTGGTCAATAGCCGGGATCTCGGCCCCAGTCTCCAAAGGCAGGACGCTACTGTAACAGGTCCAGGTAGGGCCCAGGTCCCCTGCTCCCCCAGGCTCCCCCCCCGCCCTGCACAGGATTCTCCCTGTGGATGCATGGGAGGCCTCCAAATGTCCCACCTGCCTGTAGGTCCCAAGATGGGCCTTGGTGGACACAGTGGACAAAGGTCTGCCTCCAGGCTAACTCAGCAGAGAGCAGGGGCAGCTGTGGCCTCTGCCGGCAGTGCGGGGAGGGAGAAACCCAGGTGGCTGGCTTGGGAGCCTTCTGTCCTCTCCTGTTTCACCTGAGCCACGTGAAGCCTAGGGCACCTCCGGCCCAGCCAGCGCAGCAGACACTCCCCATAGGAGGCCTTGGGGCGCCCTCTGCCGTCGCACTCAGGAACACACCAAGCGTGGCATCTTGCTAAGGTCACTGAGAGGGCAGACGCCCAGGTGGGGGCCCCTGAGGACGAGCTCCCGACCCACCTCAGGTCTCCTGGAAGGACGGGCAGGACGCCTTGGGTCACAGCCCTTCCAGCTGTCCCAACACAAACCTTGTTCATTATGAAGTCCTAAAGCCAGAGGTCCTCGCACACTTGGCTTCCCTGCCTGTGCCTTCTGGATGTTTCTCTTCCCTGAACTTGCCTGCAGCCACCGTGAGCTCAGCTCCCATCCACAGCTTCCGTTTGCTTCTGGAAGTGTCCCCGCGGCTCAGCCGGTCCAGCCTGGGAAGCTCAGCCCTGACTGCAGGCTGCCCCCAGGCTCCCTTCTGGCCAGCCCCCCTTTGGGCCCCTGGAGTGTGCACACTGCTCCAGCCCTGGGGCCTCCTCCGTCCCTGCCCCTCCCGAGCCTGGGAACTTTGCGCCCTCTGGAACCTCTGCCATCGCCAGTACATGGTCAGTCACCCTGTCCCATGGCCTCGGTCCCCGTAAGTGACACAGTCCTCTGGCTTAGCTATGTGTCCCAGCCTGTGGCTCCCAGAGCGTGCCCCAGCGTCTGGGTCCTGGTGCACTCCCGGTGTCCCGTGGGTAGGGTTTGGTGACAGGGCTGATGGGCTGAACACACGGAGGGCCAGGGCCCCCCGGGTCACCCATTTAGCATTAGAGTTGCTCACTCAGCTGTCTCTGGGCGTGTGGGCCAGCGTGCAGCTGTGTGCGCTGTTCTTCCTGTCCCCTCGACAAGCACGTGCCCCTCTGCGCGTGTCAGGTGAGGGGACGCCTCTCACGCTCACGGATTGTGTTCCCAAATCTACAGTTTCTGACTGTTGTTGTCATTTAAGAAAAAGATTTAAACATCATAAAATCTAATGAACGTGGAGAGTTTTGTAGATGAAAACAAAGTTGCCTTGGAAACGCCCGCTCAAGGTGAACCTTCCTGGAAACTAGTGTCGGTGAGATGTGGCCAGGACGACACTGAGATTGGAACCCACGGCCTAACAATCCCGAGGGAGCTGCCTTCAGATCCCGCGTCTGAGGAAACCCAAACCTGGAGTCACGGCCGGCGTCTCCGGCAGCCGGCTCCAGGGGGCGCCATCCACGCTGGAATCCGAGTAGCCCGCCTAGGGTGCACTGGCGGAAGGATGGGCGGATGGTCAAAGAAGGAACAGTGCAAAGCTGGGGGCATCACAATGCCTGATTTCGAGCTGTACTACAAAGCTGTGATCACAGAGACAGCATGGTACTGGCACAAAAACAGACACATAGACCAATGGAACAGAATAGAGAACCCAGAAATGGACCCTCGGCTCTTTGGGCAACTAATCTTTGATAAAGCAGGAAAAAACATCCGGTGGAAAAAAGACAGTCTCTTCAATAAATGGTGCTGGGAAAATTGGACAGCTACATGCAAAAGAATGAAACTTGACCACTCTCTCAACCATACACAAAGATGAACTCCAAATGGATGAAAGACCTTGATGTGAGACAGGAATCCATCAAAACCATAGAGGAGAACACAGGCAGCAACCTCTACGACATCGGCCACAGCAACCTTTTTCATGACACATCTCCAAAGGCAAGAGAAACAAAAGATAAAATGAACTTNAAAGGCAAGAGAAATAAAAGATAAAATGAACTTATGGGACTTTATCAGGATAAAGAGCTTCTGCACAGCCAAGGAAACAGTCAAAAAAAATTAGAGGCAGCCCACGGAATGGGAGAATGTATTTGCAAATGACGCTACAGATAAAAGACTGGTGTCCAAGATCTACAAAGAACTTCTCAAACTCAATACACAAGAAACAAATAAAGAAATCATAAAATGCGCAGAAGCTATGAACAGACACTTTTCCAATGAGGACATACAAATGGCTAACAGACACATGAAAAAATGTTCAAAATCATTAGCCATCAGGGAAATTCAAATCAAAACCACACTGAGATACCACCTTACGCCAGTTAGAATGGCAAAGATAGACAAGGCAAGAAACAACAATTGTTGGAGAGGATGTGGAGAAAGGGGATCCCTCCTACATTGTTGGTGGGAATGCAAGTTGGTACAGCCACTCTGGAAAACAGTGTGGANGGTTGGTGCTGCCAATCTGGAAAACAGTGTGGAGGTCCCTTAAGAAGTTAAAAATTGAACTACCCTATGACCCAGCCATTGCACTACTGGGTGTTTACCCCAAAGATACAGACGTAGTAAAGAGAAGGGCCATATGCACCCCAATGTTCCTAGCAGCACTGTCCACAATAGCTAAATAGCTAAATAGTGGAAGGAACCAAGATGCCCTTCAACAGATGACTGGATTAAGAAGCTGTGGTCCATATATACAATGGAATATTACTCAGCTATCAGAAAGAACGAATTCTCAACATTTGCTGCAACATGGACGGCACTGGAGGAGATAATGCTAAGTGAAATAAGTCAAGCAGAGAAAGACAATTATCATATGATTTCTCTCATCTATGGAACATAAGAACTAGGATGATCGGTAGGGGAAGAAAGGGATAAAGAAAAGGGGGGTAATCAGAAGGGGGAATGAAACATGAGAGACTATGGACTATGAGAAACAAACTGAAGACTTCAGAGGGGAGGGGGTGGGGGAATGGGATAGACTGGTGATGGGTAGTAAGGAGGGCACGTATTGCATGGTGCACTGGGTGTTATACGCAACTAATGAAGCATCNATCCAACCTTGCATCAGAATCCAGGGATGTACTGTATGGTGACTAACATAATGTAACAAAAAAACATTAAAAAAAAAAAAAGAAGGAACAGTGTAGAATTGAAAGCTAATATGTGTAAGGCCCGTTCGATTCTTTTAAAAACTCATCTTTTCCAGGGCGCCTGGGTGGCACAGTGGTTAAGCGTCTGCCTTCGGCTCAGGGCGTGATCCCGGCGTTACGGGATCGAGCCCCACATCAGGCTCCTCTGCTATGAGCCTGCTTCTTCCTCTCCCACTCCCCCTGCTTGTGTTCCCTCTCTCGCTGGCTGTCTCTATCTCTGTCAAATAAATAAATAAAATCTTTTAAAAAATAAATAAATAGATAAAAATAAATAAAAACTCATCTTTTCCTTTAGCTGATTTGTGAGAACTCCTGACCAGGTCCCGGTTTGGTCGGTGAGAGGTCCAAGGAGACCCTGGCCCGGGGTGGTGTGGGGCCCAGCAGTGGGGACCCGATTCCAGGGTGGGTGACCCCATACTATAAAAGCATTCACTGACTATTTGAAATTCTCATCTAACTGGGTGACCCGCATTTTCATCTGCGAGGTCCGGCGATCCTGTGTGCACTGCCTGGCTCTGGGCACGGGCTGGCAGCGAGAAGGGGCTCCAGCCCTGGCGGTGGGGCGTGTCTTTTCTAAGATGTTTCCTCCTGGAGCTGCCTGGTTCTAGCCATGACACGGCGGGCAGTGGGCTGCAGCCCTGAACCCCCATCCCCCCCTTCCCCCTGGTCAGTGGGGCTCCTGGCTCAGCACACCCAGTTTCCACAGCAGGCCTGGTGGGGTCTACACTTGTGAGATGCAGAGAGAACTTGATGCAGCCAGAGAGGTGGGGTGGACCACTCCGGGCAGAGCCCCCCGCTCTCAGACCTGGGGACAGGGATGGGGATATGGGGGACAGTGCCGCAAAGGCCCATGACTCGGAGCAGAGGGGCACTGGCATTGCATGTGAGCGGCCATAGGTGCCTGGACCCCACAGCATGCCCACGCTGGATGCTGTGTGCCCCCAGACCCCAAAGTTCCTAGCACCAAGGTCTTCTTTCTGGAAATGCACTCTGAGAAGTCAGCCCGGGGCCTCAGCACCAAGGTGGTGTAAGAATTCCGCCCGAGGTCGTAGGTGTGATCCTGGCTGGGTGGGAGGACAGAGACCTGGAGAGAGAGGCCACAGTCCCACCTGGGAGGGCAGCCGGGGATGCATGTGAGGGCTCCCCGTTCATCCTCCTCCTTCCGGGGTACTGAGAGCTTGCCAGGGTCACACCCCAACACCCCAAGACTTAATCGGTGTCACCTTAGTGTGTGTGCTCATGGAAGTGGTCTCCAGGAGCTGGGGTGGAGGACTGGGCGGGCTGTGAGCAGAAGGGGAAAGTTGTAACACGGCTGTGTTGCCCTGGCACGGCTGTGGGCAGGTGGTGGCCACCTGGGGCTCGTCTGAGACTTCAGACCAGGACAAGAAGTGTTTATCTGTTTCTTTGTGTCTCTGTTGGCCAGGGTTTGGCCCATGGGGGTGAACTCCCCCACGGCAGGTGGGGCACCCGCCGGACCCCTGCAGGCACCCAGCGCTGGGGTCTCAGAGAAGCATGGAGGGCATGGGAGGCGAGCTCTGCAGAGCAGGTGAGGCCTGGGAGCTCATCCTGTGGCTGACGCTGTTCTGCAGGGCCGGAGGGCAGAGGGGGCCTTGGAGCCGCCCCAGGACCATGTACTCCCCAGTCTTCCCATCCCAGGTGTCCCCGAAAGGCACGGAGCAGCCCTGGGGTCTGCATTTGTGACGAAGGCCAACCACAGCCATCTGTGAGAATGCAGTGAGCCAAGGAGGGGATCCAGTCCCTGTATTGTCTGATAAAACACAGAGATGCCCACTCAGATGATCCCACCTCTGGGAGTGTTCTCCCACCCAGGAACCCGCTTCACTTGCTAAGGGCCTGGCATCATCATAGTTCACATCTCCAAGAGGATGCTCTGCGCCAGGCCCTCCGCGGACCATCCGTGGACCATCCACCGAAAACCTCGCTCCTGCTGAGCTCAGAGCTGTTCTACCCTCTCCATTTATGGGGGAGGGAACAGAGGCTTTCCAAGTTAGGGACCTGCTGGAGCCAACAGCAGACCATGGAGGCCCAGGGACAGGCCCCTGCATGGAGGGTCGGACCCCCTCCCTCCCTCCCACACCGTGAGCCGTGAGCCCGTGTGCACACCCTTGGCAGAATCTTGCTCGGAAGGCGTGGCCAGCCTGAGCTTCACATTGCTGATTCACCCCCAGGCATCCTGGGGTCTTCCCAGGGCCGTCCTGGGAGGCACGCGCTGCTGGGCACTGCTGCAGACCCGCTGCAGGGGCTTGAGGGCCCCCTGGCCAGGGGTCTGCTCACCAGAAAGCCCAAAGGGCCTCTGAACTCCTGGCTCTTGGGAAACAACCCAGGGAGTGGTTGAGATTGACCGCAGCGCAGGACAGCGGCTTGCTGGAATGTTGCTCGAGCTGACGTTGGTGCAGCTCTGGGCTCTGGGTCCTGATGGCCGGAGACTGCGAGACCAGATGGGCACACAGGGCCACCGTCCAGACGTGGGCACAGGCAGGGGGCAGGAGTCCAGTGGCAGAAGACTTGGGAGAAAACGCCACAACAGTGTGCTTCCGGGTTCTGGGCCTGCGGTTCCGAATCTGGTTCCATGAGCAGCAAGTAAAGGCAGGGGACCACCTTGCACACGTGGGTGGGTTCCGTCGTGGGCACTTCTCCTGTAGGGATCCCACATGCCCATTTGGGTCTGAAAGGCTCACTAGAGAATCCACTTAATGTTAATGCAGGTAAAACCCATTCCCTTGAACACAAAACCACCCCCCTCATGTCCCCAGAAGTACAACAGGAAAGGACTAACAGTGGACAGCAGTTGGGTTTTTGGCCTGGCGGGAGTGGGTCTGAGTTTCTTCTAGGCCTGGGGGGCTGCGGGGTCTGAGGGGGCTGTGGGGACTGTAGGGCACTGTGGGGGNGGTGGGGGCTGTGGGGGCTGTGGGGTCTGAGGGGAGTTGTAGGGACTATCAGGGGCTGTGGGGACCATGTTGGCCTTGGGGGTTTGGGGGCAGGCTGGGGGGTTGTCCAGAGGAGGAAAGGGACCCAGGGTGTCTGGAGGAGGAGACTGAGCTCTGACCTCCTGGCTGGAAAGTGTGACCCCCGCCAGGGTGACAGTGGGGTCACAGCGGTGTCCCAACGTCAGGGTTTCAAAGCCTGCTTCTCTAGAACTTTGTCTGGAGATGCAAGAGAGGAGAGTGTGCCAGGCTCTGACACGGAGCTCACTGACTGGCCTGTGCACAGGCCTGGTCCCACCCAGCTGTCAGAGAGGGGCGTGCCTAGCGCCCAGACAGTCTCCTGCATTAGTGCCTCTGCTTTTGATGATGAAAACATGCCCCCAGGACAGACCCTGCTTTAGCCGGGCCGGTCCATGTTTCCGCATCCAGGGGCACTCGGTCTCTTCTGGCCTCTCAACTCCTGGCTGACAGCAACCTGCTCCATGATCCCCTGGACTCCCCACGGGAAAGGGGGGGCTGGCAGGTGAGGTCAGGGAGGCAGCACGTGAGGCTCGGGGGGGGGCACACACAGGGCATGCTGGGGTCCCTGCCTCCCGGGATCCAGGACCTCGGAGGGAGGCAGGTGTCCTGTGTCACGCAGGCCCACCGTGAGGCTCTAGGGGCCCTCCCACGCTGGTCCTGCTTCATCAGCAGGAAACAGAGGCTGGGGTGGGTGAGAAGCCCCGAGGATGAGAGCCCTGCGCTGGGCCTCGCTGGCCCTCTGCTACCCTGGAAGGTGACGGCCCGCTTAGACCCAAGCGCACCAAGCCCAGGTCTCCCGACACCCCACAAGCACAATCATTGGCCCCCAACAGAACACTCATCGGCCCTTTTCCAGTTCAGGATCTTGGGCTGGGCCCGGCTCCCCTGGGGATCTCGTGCTGGCTCCTGACATCCAGCGGGCAAGTGACGAAAGGCAGTCTCCTTCCAGCCGCTAGCACCAGGGCTCCATCCTTGAAAGCTGCACCTCTCTCTAAGACCCAAGAAGAGCCAAGAGATCCTTGTACTGGGGACTCCCCCAAAGGCACAGCCATGCACCCCCTGACCTGAACCCAGCCAACTCCTTCCCAGCTCAGGGGCTAGGAGACTCAGAGCTGGTTCCAGATCACAAGGGTTTGTTAAGGGGAAAGTGTCTTGGCTGATTGCTCTGAGGCTCTGGGCAAGTTACTTGGTGCCCACAGGCTTTAGTATCCTCATTTGTAAAATGACCACATGTCCTCAGGCCTGGAAGGGGAACGAAGGGGCAGGTCCTGGCACGTGGGAAGCTCTCAACAAACGGTAACTTCGCTGTCATCTGAGCCTCACTGTTGAGCTCCGCATCCTCTCCCTGAGTGACAGACGATGCCGGGCATGGACAGCGCAATGGGACGCAGCGGGTCCTCCCCAGCTCGGTGACGCTGCACACAAGGGTCCCAGACTCTGTGCTGGCCCATGGCCCGGCCCCTGTGTCCCTCCAGGCTGGCTAAAAGGACCAGTGTCCTGAAGAGGTAGAGAGTGGGTTTCAGGGAGACCAGCTCAGAGGGAATGTTGTCAGGAGAACTATGAAGACTCATCCATCTTGCCAGCTGGATGTGTAGGAGGGAAGAGCTTGGTGTCCCCGGCTGGCCCCAGATGGAGGCGGGATGGTCTCATGGTCAGAATCCAGGCTCAGAAGGGATCCCACAACTCGTGAGTCTGGCCTAATTTCTCACAGGTTATGAGACTAGGCAGGGCACACACTCTCTGTATGCCTCAGCTTCTCATCTGAGAAATGGGCAAAGTGATGGGATAGCATCTAGGACCCCCCTGGCATGTGGTGTTAGCTACTATTGATATCAACAAGATTAAGGGTGTACGCCTGAATTTAGTGGAAAGGCTTAAAGCATGAATGTTATCAGGCTTGGGTAAAACAGTGCATCCGTGAAACAAAAGAGGGCATCACAGCAAAAGTAGCCTTCTGAAAACAAGCAGGATTACTGGCAATTCAAAATATATCATCTAAATTTAAAAAATCAACAGAAAGGAAGGAGGATAGAGTAGAGAAAACCTCTGAAAAAATAAAAAGAAAAGACAAAAATGTGGAGAGTAGCAGCGGGAAGGCGGGACGTTAGCAGGTCAGTTCAGGAGATCCCACATTAGCAACATGACGGTGACACAAGAAAAGTTTCAGCAGCGAAGAGCGAGAATCCAGGAAGACAGGGCTCCCTCCCCACCCTGTCCCATGGAGGAGAAAGACCCGCAAGAAGGCACAACTTTGGAAAGTTCAGGACACTGGAGACAAAAAGAAAAGCCTGCACGTTTCCAAACTGCAAAGGCAAACCATATAAAGGGAACTAGAACTCCAGTGGCATCCGACCTCTGGACGCCTGGGAGAGCTGCAAGGTGCCCGCGGAGTCCGGAGGGGAACCAGGACACTGCACCTAAAAACTCCATCAGCCAACTATCGGGAGATTATGTGGATATTTCAGACCTACAAAGACTGGAATATGTTCTCTTTCTCGGTGAGCAGCTAGGCCTGTGTTTCAGTGGCACGGTGCACAGAGAAACCGCATTATATGGGACATAAGTTGTACAGCTCTGGAGGGAGGTGAAGGGAAGCCCTGGAGTGACAGGTGTGCTGCAGGTCTAGGGAGCCAGGACTCCAGAGGATAGCTCAAGGGTCCCAGGGGGAGATGTGAGAAGGAAAGAAAATGAAAACAGTAGATTATCTGACACATTTGAGCATTTGGAAAAGTATTGATAGCATTTAAGAATTCTGTTGAACATTTGGATTATAAATCGGTACACAGAAAACTAAACTTTTTAAAAATAAATAAATAAAAGCCAGGCAATAACCAACTCTGGGAAAAATGGATGGAGAACATCGTAGTATCATCAGGATGCACTCTTTAGCTCAGAAGTCAATTTCCTTTACGTGGTCCTCACCCTGTGAGGCCTGGGCATTGACTTCATCCAAACTTTGATATGTCTGTGTTGGGAGGAACGGGAAGGGAAAGCAGTGGGAAACAGCAATATCCAGCAGATAAGGTCTAAATGTAAAGGAACAGGCGTGTATTAGTTCCCTATACCAGTGAAGTGGGTCATCCCATAGTCTTTGGGCCCAAAACAACAGACCCGCAACTAAAAAATATTTATTACCCCACCATTTGAGTGGGTTAGGAATCCGGGCTCAGGACAGCGGGGCCTTCCGAATCCAGGTCCCTCACAGGGCGTGAGCTGAGGCTGCCGTCTCCTGAAGGCCTCCCTGGGGAAGGATCCGCCTCACTCAGAGCACCGTTGCCAGGACTCAGATCCCTAACGGCCATTGGATGAAGGCCTCCCTCTGGTCCTTGTCACAAGGGCCTCTCCACAGGACAGCTCACACCGGGGCTGCTGCATTCCCTCAGAGGGAAGGTTCTGACTCCAGCAAGAGCACAAGAGAGGGCGAGCACACGGAGGTCTTTCTGTAACCTGATCTTAGAAGCGCTATCCAAGATCTACAAAGAACTTCTCAAACTCAATACACGAGAAACAAATAAACAAATCATAAAATGGGCAGAAGATATGAACAGACACTTTTCCAATGAAGACATACAAATGGCTAACAGACACATGAAAAAATGTTCAAAATCATTAGCCATCAGGGAAATTCAAATCAAAACCACACTGAGATACCACCTTACGCCAGTTAGAATGGCAAAGATAGACAAGGCAAGAAACAACAATTGTTGGAGAGGATGTGGAGAAAGGGGATCCCTCCTACATTGTTGGTGGGAATGCAAGTTGGTACAGCCACTCTGGAAAACAGTGTGGAGGTCCCTTAAAAAGTTAAAAATTGAACTACCCTATGACCCAGCCATTGCACTACTGGGTGTTTACCCCAAAGATACAGACGTAGTAAAGAGAAGGGCCATATGCACCCCAATGTTCATAGCTGCATTGTCCACAATAGCCAAATCATGGAAGGAGCCGAGATGCCCTTCAACAGATGACTGGATTAAGAAGCTGTGGTCCATATATACAATGGAATATTACTCAGCTATCAGAAAGAACGAATTCTCAACATTTGCTGCAACATGGACGGCACTGGAGGAGATAATGCTAAGTGAAATAAGTCAAGCAGAGAAAGACAATTATCATATGATTTCTCTCATCTATGGAACATAAGAACTAGGAGGATCGGTAGGGGAAGAAAGGGATAAAGAAAAGGGGGGTAATCAGAGGGGGGAATGAAACATGAGAGACTATGGACTGTGAGAGGCAAACTGAGGACTTCAGAGGGGAGGGGGTGGGGGAAGGGGATAGCCTGGTGATGGGTAGTAGGGAGGGCACGTATTGCATGGTGCACTGGGTGTTATACGCAACTAATGAAGCATCAAACTTTACATCGGAATCTGGGGATGTACTGTATGGTGATTAACACAATATAATAAAATAAAATTAAAAAAAAAACTATCTCGGGGCGCCTGGGTGGCACAGCGGTTAAGCGTCTGCCTTCGGCTCAGGGCGTGATCCTGGCATTATGGGATCGAGCCCCACATCAGGCTCCTCTGCTATGAGCCTGCTTCTTCCTCTCCCACTCCTCCTGCTTGTGTTCCCTCTCTCGCTGGCTGTCTCTATCTCTGTCAAATAAATAAATAAAATCTTTAAAAAAAAAAAAAACTATCTCAGAAGGAGATAGGGTTGAGTTGATTTGAACCCTAATAAATGTTTTCTGGGGAAAAAAAAAAAAAAAAAAAAGAAGCGCATCCCATTACGATGGCCATACTGTCTCTGTTAGAATCCCATCGCGAGGTGCCTCCCACACTCAAGGGGAGGGAATGGTACCAGGGCAGGCTCACCAAGAGTGGGGAGTCATTGGGGACCGCTTCAGAGGCTGCCCACAGCAAGGCTGTTATCAGACAAGGTTGTCCAGAGAAACAGAGTCAACAGCATGTGAATGTAGAGAGAAAGGGAGAGAGATTTATTTGAAGGAATTGGTTAAGGTGATTGTGAGGGCTTGCGAGGCTGAAATCTGCAGGGCAGGCCGGAGAAGCAGGGAAGAACTGAGGTGTCAGCTTGAGTCCGAAGGCCACAAGGAGGCAGGATTCCCTCTTCCTCTGTCTTTCCTCTTCAATCCTTCAACTGATTGGGTGAGGCCCCATCCGCATGAGGGAAGGCCGTCTGCTTTCATTTTAAAAATTCCTTCATGGTGACATCTAGGTTGGTGTTTGAGCAAACACCTGGGACCTATAGGCCGGTCAAGGTGGTGACACACAGAATTACTCATGACAAGGTATAAACCTATTCTTTGGAAATATGCAGGGTGAAGAGCAGAACAGCTAATAGAGGTGAACATGAGAGGTGCTGAGAGGTGAAGCCGGGAGTTGGGGAGGGACAGACTGGCAGAACTTCTCTCCATAAGTGGGGCCTGGGGCAGGATGCAAAGAAGCCTGTCCAGCCTGTTGCTGAGTGAGGTCAGTGTGATGCTAGGGTCCCCTCCGAAGCCCTCACCTGGGCAGGGCAGGGGTGGGGAGATGAGAGTCTGGAGAATATGCACTTTCCAGGGACACTTGTCGAGGGGAAGGAAGGACCGGGGAGGGGGGTGGATTCTGTGCCATCTTACACCATGGGGGGGACTGTTGTGTAGGAGTGGCTGACTTGCTCGGTCTGCCCCCAGCACATGCACAGTGTCCACTCTTGGGGGGGGGGTGCCTGGTGTCCGCGGGCGGAGAGGTGCAGTGATGGCGGCTGCTGGGAGCGGACGTGACTTTCAAGATGTCTGCAAGGGTGGGTTTGCTTCCGTGGGGGGATGTGAGCAGAGGCTGGCCACCACGGATGAGGGGGCGGTGGAGGGGGTTCCCGTTCTGGAAAAAGTTGGGAGAGACCACCCAAGGCTAAGGGCTGACTCTGTGCTCACTGAGACGGGGTGATGGGGCAGCGCCCACCAGCGGGCTCCTGCCAGCAGCTGGGGCTGCCGACTGCACTTCCCCCTGCGGCTGGGGAGGGGTCCTGCCAGCCACACACCCCAGGGGATGGCGGAATCTCCTCCCCCACGCCCGAGCAGGTGGCTGTCTTTGTGAGGCTTCAGGCGGGCAGGGGACTCCGGGACCCGCCATGTTGAGGCCCTCGTCGCAGGAGAGGGACCCGGGCTGAGCTACTTTCTCTGCGGTCTGAAATAGAGCCATTGTTTACCCCTATTCATTGCCACATAAAAGCCGGATTTATGGGAACCGGGGCTCAGCGTGTTTCTCAGCCTGGCTGAGGCATCTGGGCAGCATGGCCCCATCCCGCCGCCATCGGGGGGCTCCTCAGGCTCTCTTGCCTTTGAGGGGCTCTGCTGGGAGCTGGGCACCAGCCATCCTGCTCCCCCTGGCGGGCCGCCCACCTGGCCTCCTCCCTCTGCCTTTTGGGATCTTTCTTCCCTGATGTCGGTGGAAATAGGTTGATGAAAGTGCAGGTTCCTGTTTCACTTCTAGCTCGTTGTCCTAGATTCGTTGACTCATCTCAGAAGCAGGTATTGTGAGCCCGGGATGTGGGGGGCTGGGGGGCTCATGCTGGGCCAAGAACAGCATCTCGGAATTAAAGGGCTGGAGATGCCTTTGAAACACACGCTGAACCTGTCTCCTTGGATGGCTGTGACCTCGAAAGCAGAGCTCCCCTCCTGCTTTGCTCCCAAGGAGACATCCGCCTCTCCCTCCACACGCAGGCCAAAGAATGGGTACACACTGCAAATAAAGAAATATTTTTAAAGCGAGAAAAAGAAAAAAAGACGATACCCCACCCCCTACCCTCCATCTCCTTTCTCCGAGCAAACGCTCAGGGTTAACGGCCTGGCGTGGCCACCGTCTCAGCATCCCTGCCCCCCCAGCCAGGCGCTGGGCGCACCCCGGGGGCTGTTGATGTGTGCCGTGCTACGGACACGGACTCCGGCCACATGCGTTCACACGCAAGCGCACTGAACGATGCATTTGGGCGTCTGCCAGGTCTCTCCATGTCAGAGTCGCTTACCTTTCCCAGTGGCTGATCACGCTGGGCCATGGAGCTTCCCGCCTCGGCACTGTGGATGTCGGGTGGGGTCCTGCTCCCCGGGGGGGCCGTCCTGCGTGCTGTGGGGTGGCTAGCAGCATCCCTGGCCTCCATCCCCCAGGCCCCAGCCAAGACCACCCAGCATGTCTCCAGATGTCCCACGTCCTGGGGGCGAACTCGTGGGAGGTGAGACTCTTGCTCTGCGGACACCCAAAGCCGTGTGTCCTTAGCAGTCGTTTGACCAACAGTCCAGGGCCTCGGCACTCTACGCGGAGATGCCAGAAACATCGTGAACTGGATCTTACGCCCGTGGTTCTACTTTATATGACCGGCTGCCCAGTGGGACTCCCTACAAGGAAAGCTGCTGGAGCTTCTGCCGAGGACTTGCGTGGACCCGCTCTAGAGCTCTGGGGCTCCGGGGCTGTGCTCATACCGTCACGTGGCTTCGTAAATATTGCTCAAACCAAACCAAACCGTGATACTTAACCAGCAAGCTAAGCCCATTGTCTTTGCTCTGCTGCCCATGGCCGAGTGCTGGGCGGGAGGTGGGCGCTCGGGGACTGGGTAGGGGGTCTTCAGTGAGGGTCTGTGGGGCTCACTTAGGAGGTCTGCAGTCACTTCCAGGCAGAGATAAATTGCCATCAGTGCTGTCCTCGGATGGGGACGAGCCTGAAGGAGCAGCCGGCCACCACCGTGCTGGCTCAGCCGGGACAGTGACAGAAGGAGGCAGGAGGTTGTGTCACAGGAAGGTGCCCCCCAGGGCCTGGTACCAGAAGTATGAGACAGCAGAGACAGAGATGCAAGGCTGGACATGCAGAAAGCCAGAAGCTACTTTGGAAAATCGTTGGAGATGGCGGATGCCCTCCTCACGGCTATGCCGGCAAAACACAAGCTGTCCCCACCACGGGCCAGGGTCACCACTGCCTTCCTGTGCCAGCTTGACCGGGTCAAATGTGCCCGGAGAACCAGGAACATTATTTCTGGGTGTGTCTGCGAGGGTGTCTGGAGGAGATGAGCCAGGATAACCTCCCCTCTCACGAGTTGAAACTTAATCCCACCTGCAAGATCCCCTTGGCAAGTAACCTCATAGTCTCAGGTTCTGGGGTCAAGGGCAGACGTTGCTGGAGCTCTGGTTCTGCCCACCGATGGCCCAACTCTGCGCGGTGGCTGCCACTAACTGGAGCATGATTCAGACACACATGCAGCAAGAGGCCTCCCGATGGTTGGCATTCCGGGACCTCGGCACAGTCCGCTGTCTCAGGGACGCTGGGGACATGTCTGGACAGGAGGGTGCCCGAGACGCTGGAGATGGCGCTGGCTCTTCCTGCTGGAGGGCGATGTGGGAACACTGGCCACCCCAGGGGAGTCAGCCCTCTGCCAGGGCTGCTTCCTCCCCACCCCTCCCTGCCCCTGGCTGGCGGCTGGCGGCTGGCGGCTAGCAGCTGGCAGCCGGGCCTCCAGGTGGGGCCCGTTCCAGTGTCACAGAGTCCTTCACATGCCGCAGGGGTGGGTGCTCAGGGCCCACAGGCAGCGTCCTTGGGTAGATCTTCCACAGAAAGGTCTCCCAAGCAGTTGACATGCACAGCTTCCTCCCTGGAGTTGATGCGTCCCCGGGGGGCTCAGCGTGCCTGCTCTTCCAAGCCCCCACCCCATGCCCTCTGCCTGCAGGTGTCCCGGCCTGGGTCTCTCACCCTCACTGCAGGCAGGCAGGTGAACGGAGGCAAGTGCCCCGCTCCTGAGATCTGTGCCAAGCAGGTGATTGTGGGACGGCCCAGCTGGCCTCTGTGGGGTGCAAAGGAGGTGCTGAGGTCCTCTTGGCCCTTGGTGGGGGGGGGCATATGGACGAGGGCCGCAGCCTTGGTTGGGAAAGTGCTGGGTCAGCTCAGAGGGGTCCTGTGTTTGGCGGTGGGACTGTGCCAGCCTGTAGGTTTCTGGGGGAAGGATGAGAAGAGCAGGGCCTGCTGGGGGAGAATCCTGAGGAAGCTGGGAGGAGAGGCACAGCCACCCTAAGGGGCGTCCTGAGGGGGAGCCCCACAGCTCTGGGAGCAGTTTCTTGGGGGGAGCAGTGGTGGGCTGGGCAGCGTGCTCACGAGGCTTGGAAGGGTCTCTGGAGGGGGCTTGGAACGAGGGAGAGGGTGGGAGCTAGGGGTAGGCTTGGTGCGCAGACCACCGGGAGACAGTGCGGGGTCTGGGTTAGCTGGGCTCAGGCGGGAAGGGGTGAGTGTGGTTTCAGGGTGGGGTCCACATTCGGAGCAGCTGTGATGGGGGCTCTGGGCTGAGGGCCAGGGGAGGCCCAGGCAGGGTGTGAGCAATGGCCTCTGCCTCCCACCGAGAGAAGGTTCAGGCAGGTGCAGGTGGTGGGAGACCCAGGGGCTTCTCCACAAGTCAGTCCTGATCCCAGACGTCACCTGACCAAAGGGCTGAGTTCCTTCCCCGAGCAAGCGCTCAGGGCCTTCCTATGTGTGTGCAGCGGGCAGCTTTCTCTGGAGCACTTTCCTGCCCGAGTTCTTTCCCAACATGGTCAATGTTCTCAAGGTGCCTGCCGGGGCTCGGGGCTCGGGGCTCGGGGCTCGGGGCTCAGGCCCTTCTCGGTGGTAATGAGCATCTCCCACGGTGACGTGTGGAGGAGCCCAGCCCAAGGCGACCTGCTCCCGGCAGCGGGCTCTGCCGCTTCTTCCTCTCTGGGAGCGCGGGTGACCAGGTTCCTGCAGCCACCTTCTGGGAGCCTCCCCGGCCTCCCTGACTCTCAGGGACTCATGTCCAGACATTCTAGTCCCGCAGCTCTGCCCCTTCCCTCCTACCTCCCCCACGTGCCTCCTAAATTCTTGTGACTTAGGACCCCCGCAGACCCCAGGGGTGGCCCTGGTCTTCCACGGTGCACGCCACGCCGCTCCCTGGGATCCGTGGCCACATCGAGCTGTCTGCCAGGAAGACGGCCCTCCCCTGACAGTCAACTCCAGCTTTCTCCGCTGTGAGGCCCCCACCTGCCCCCCCATGAGATCTGCAGCCACTTAGCATTAAAATGAGCCCCACTGGCTTAGGGCTTCTTGAGTGAGGCAGGAAACACTGAGTCTACACCGACATAAATCAATGAGTTCATGGCAAGTCTGATGAGAAATGGGATACGCACACTGTTCTAAAGAATCTTCCACAAAATACGTACTAATTACACAGGACATTTCACAGTTACATAGTCACATAGTAACGCAGTATCTTTACAGTTTGGAAGCCTGGTGGACAGCAACTCAACCAAGCAACTGAAGCAGATACCATCTGTGATGAGCCAACCAGGCAGGAAGGCCAGAGCCCGCGTGAGCTGCCTGCCCTGTGCGGTGCCTGGACCCAGCATCCCGGAGGGAACACAGACAAGCCCACATGGAGGGGCGGCTATGAAGTGACGGGCCGGGGGGCCTGGCCAGTGTCAAGGTCGTCAAAGCCAAGGGAAGATGAGAAACTCATCCAGGTGGAAGGAGACTTGGGAGACGGGACCGCTGAATGTGACGTGTGATTTTGACTGGGTCCTTTGGCTGTAGAGACATTTTAGGGACAGGAGCAAACTGAACTGTGGAAATTTGGGCGGCAGCAACATGCCAACATGAATGTCCTGGCTGGGGTGGCTCCCATGGGCATGAGCCATTCTGAGGGGACTTGGGGCTTGGCCCACGTCCGACCCCTTCCTCCAGACTCACAGCTCCTGCAGGGCCCCAGGAGGGGCATCGGGGAAGGGGTACGGGGAGGGGGCCGTGTGATGGCACGTGCCAACACGCTGAGACACAGAGCCAGGGTGGGAGGCGCCAAGGGCTGGTGAGGAAATGCAGTGTTCTCTCTAAAGCTGCAGAAAAAGTGAACCAGGAGCCTGGACCCCAAGTCAGGGGCTGGGTTCCTGACTGCTGTGTCCCAACCGTGTGGCCAGAGGTAGCCCTGGGCTGACCCCTCCTGCTCCACCATTCCAGAGCCTTCTGCCACAGCCTCTGCACCGAGCTCTGGTTCAGAAGCTCATCTCCTACGGCTCTGGGCAGCTAACGGGCAGAACCAGGCTAACGGAGCCTTCTCCGAGCACCCTGAGTGTGGACAAATGCTGTCTTGATGCAATTGCTCTCCCTGTTCTAGCCCAGTGGGTGGGAGATGCCCATAAATCCATGAAGCAGGGGGCCTGTGGAAGGGATGGATCCCTGTTAATGGCCCCAGGGGGCTTCATGAGTACATGTCCCTTCAGGCGGCTGAGCCTGCGGTAGCCAAGTGGGAGGAGAGCAATGATTCCTCGAGTTGGTGCTGTTGTTTTAAGATTTATTTATTTATTTATTTATTTATTTATTTATTTATTTGAGAAAGAGGGAGGAGGGGCAGAGGGAGAGGAAGACAATCTCAAGTGGACTCCACGCTGAGCTTGGAGCCCGATGTGGGGCTAAGTCCCATGATCCTGAGGTCATGACCTGAGCCAAAATCAAGAGTCAGACACTTAATGGACTGAGCCACCCAGGTGCCTCTCCAGTTGATGCTTCTAGAACCAGTGCTACCAAATTGAATAATTTCTTGCTTTTCTCAATTCATGACTTTGAGCCTCAAAACTGCACCACCTGTGGCAAGGACAGCCAGCAGGCCTGTGACACACGACCTCTCCCTTCCTTCCCAGAGCAGCTCCCCTCTTGGACATGATCCGGGCAGCTCCCCTGATGGGGTCTGGGGTGGATGCTGGGCTGGTGGGGCCCTAGAGTCCCTGGCCCAGTCAGAGTGCAGCAGGACCTGATCTCGGTGGGATCGGCAGCGGCCAGCAAGCAGGGCAGGGTCGCACTGGACAGCTTGTGGTCGGGGCATGAGCTCCTCACCAGATACGTGGCCCAAGTCAGAGTTGGAGCCCAGCTCCCTCCATTTGTCAACGGTGAGATCTCAGGCAGGTTCTGACCACCCTGAGCCTGTCTTCACCTGCACCCAAGTGGGGATGCCTGGTTCACTATATGCCCCTTAGAAAGGGGAGCGAGGAGGAATTGGGCAGAGCTTGGAACCTGCTGTTGTAAGAAAGAGAGACCCTTCCGGAGGAACTTGGGAACAAAGGACATTTGCTGGAGGAGCTCAGCGGTCCTGACGGTCCCCAGTATTGGCAGGAGGGCCCTCAGCCAGCCCTCGTGGGGACTGAATATTTACCTAGCCGATGCCACCTCTGCCTCCCTCCCTCCCCTCCTCTCCCCAGTCCCCTGGCCTCCATCCCTCTGTGTCTGCCCTCTCTCCTCTCTGAGGCCTGCCACCCCCACCCCGGCTTTGTCTCTGCCCTCTGGCCACCCGGTTTGGACACGACTGTGACTAGTCCTGGTGGTGGTGGCTCCACGTGACCTCCTGGCTCCAGACTCAAGCTCGGCTGACCTGCCTGGGTCACTGCATATCCTGGAGAGACTCTGAGGCTCCCCTGGATCATGAAGCTGTGGACACGGGGACGGAGTCACCCAGCCTGGGAGGAGGGTCACCGGTGCTCTCCCGGGCCTCGGGCGCACCCATCACCTGCCTGGCCTGGGGCTCTGGCTTGTACACAGAAGGCTCGGGCACAACGGCCTGGAAATAGGGTGCCCTCTCTCACTGTGGAGGAAGCATTGGCACTGGGGCCCTCTGCTTGGCGAGTCCACCAAATGCCTCCAGGGCTGACGACTGAGGGGGGGGCTGAGCCCCCTCCCACACTCTGTTCTTCATCTGTCTGTCCCAGCATTGAGACCAGTCCTGCCAGGTGCTGGCTTGTCACGTGCCCGTGACTCGTGGTCACAGGAGGACACATGGGACGTGGTTGTCTCAGTTGGCACAGGAAGGGTGACTGTTCATCCCGGCCTCCCGAGGCCTCCTGCGTGTGTCGGTTCCTAGCCCCCGTCACTTTCAAAGGCACGCTGGCACACCACGTGGTGCTGAATCCTCTGGTGTCTGAGGCCCTGCCCTCGGGCCTCGGAATTCAATCTTGATGACCAGGTGAGGGTCTCTTCAGAGAAGCCAGGAGCCCCCACCATTCATCCACACCCTCCCCTTCCTAGTGTGTGGGGTCGGAATGTCCACCCTCCTCGAATCAAGCTCGGCTTTCCAGGGGACCCGGGGGCTCCGAGCTGTGTCAGCAGAAGCGTCTGCCACGGAGCCGTGTGTCTCTTCTTGGCTCTGAGCACAAACGCAGCGAGTTGACAGAGAATTTCCGAAGAGACAGAATGCTGCGTTTTCTTTAGTCTCAAGTGGCAGGGGGTTAAAAATGTGATTATAGGGTTGTTTGTTAAATTGAGATTTAGTTTGCTGCTTTATTCCATCAACATTATTGAGTGGAGTGAGAATTTGGTTTTCAGGGCAATGTGGAAGCTTATGTAACGAGGTTAATCATGAAAAAGGCGAATCGGTTTCTCACATATTTTCTTTCACTTAGTTTTGGCTGAAAGATTAAAGATGGGACTCTGATCAAATTCTGTTTTGGCTGTAATTGGGTGTTCAGTGGTAGTTCCTTGAATTATGCCACGTCCAATCAAATATTCGTCTTCTTTCGGGTCATTAGAAGAAAATGATGCTACCAGGTGACGGTGTATGAGGTCAGGAGTCCTCTTTACCCCGCAAAGCCTGAGCGCTACGGGGATCTGTCCTCTACAAATCCCGCGCTGTGGCTGGACCGCCCAGGGTGGTGTGCAGGGGACCGACTGCCAGAGACTCGGATGCTGGGTCTCTTTCTGATGGAAAGCTTCCAGAAAAGGATGAGCAAGGCCGTTATTCTATTTTGCGAGCAGTAACCATGTTGGAGCCTCAGCGTTATTTTGGGGTCTTAAATAATACCTGTTTTGGGCCTTCCTGTGATAAGTCCTCCCGTCACAGAGTCGGCTTTATGTCATCTGTTGGCTGCTCACGGCTCGCGGGGGTTCCCGGAGTGCCGAGCACTGGAAACACCGAGGAGCACGCGCTCCTCTGGGAGGTTGAGCACGAAAAGCCTGATGAGTGGACGGTGGCAGGTATCTGTTTCTAGATGCCTAATTCCCCCACACACAGCAGCTCAAAACCCTCCCGTTTGTCATCTCCTGTTTCTGTAGGTCACAGCGCAGGCACAGCTCGACGGGGCTGTCAGCTCAGAGTTCCACCAGATTGTAACCACGGGGTCAGCTGGGCTGTGTTCCCACCTGCGGAAGGGAAGGCCGTTCTTCCAACTCACACAGGTTGTTGGCGGGATTTGTTTCCTGTGGCTGGAGAATTCGCAGTGCCACCTCTCCAAGGCCAGGAGGAGCACGTCTCCCTGCAGTCGGCTGAGACCTGAGTCTTCCAGCACAGTCACCGGAGTGACCATCCCGCCATGCTTGCCGTACCGTGCTGGTAGAAGCAAGTCACAATTTCAGCCACACTCAAGGGGAGGGGATCCTTGCAAGGGTATGACTCACTGGGGTTACTTTAGGTTGCAGACACACAGTAAGGGAGGCAGTTCTAGCCGGGGAGGGCAGGGGGAAGCCAGGATTTGACAGCAGCCAGGAGGACACGGAGAGGGCCAGAAGCTTGTGAGGTGATGGTCAGTAAGGCTGAGAACTTGAGTGTGCTGTGGTGAGGAATTTTGACTTCATTTCATAAACAGCATGAGCCCATCATTGTTTCTGAACTTTTTTTTTAAACACTAATATGAAGATAGGCAGACAACGGGATTCGGCCAGAAACCTGACGTTCCTAAAGTTATGGACTCTCAAAAGTGTGAGGCCACCTCCGCCCCCACCTCCACTCATGCCCATGGAGTCCAGCAGGCCCAAAGTGGCCCGAGTCGTTCCCACCATTGTCCAGAACTGGCCACGGTCTCGCAGGAGTCATGTGGAGCTGTACCCACGGCTTCAAATGACTTCCCCAGGTCACCCAGACCTCAGGAAAATGAGCTAATCGACTGCAGCAGCTGAATGTGCCAGCCCTTCGGGGATGGGTTTCTTCTGTTTACCCGCGTGAGGCTTCCGCGGTAGACTCTCAAACATCCACGCCACGGAAGTGTTTAGGGCCCTAGAGCTTCCAGGAGCTCCCCGTCTCACCAGGGTCGACTGCCCTGTGCTCTCTGCTGCCCTGGACAGGCTCAGCTTACAAGGACAACTTCCACGAAGCAAAACGTTCCTGCCACAGAGAGATGCCCTTGGATGAGGTCTCTGTCATTGTTGCTCTTTTCTCCTGGGCTCCCAGTGGAAAGGGAAGAGACGTCTTTCCTGATCCCAAGCTTATTTTCCCACACGTTTGTCCACTGGCTCACCAAATGCAAACTCGTGCCAAGAGGAAGAGAATGCATACCAAATGGGAGCTTTAGAGGAAACTGAGATGATTTCAATACTTATTTTCCAAGCATTCTTAAAAATAACAAAGAGGTTTTAGAAACAAAACCCAGAATCTTCGAGGTCTTCATTTATTCCTACAAGTTGCCTACTTGGAATATTTAGAAGGTCCAATTGTTTCTTCCCTTCATTTCGTTTGTGTCCCACCCACCCGCCAAAACAGAAATACAGTTATTATTCAGTGATGATAAATATGTCCTTGAGGAAAAGTGTTCACATTTTACTGAAGTGTGTAACGTAAAATAGTGCAAGTCCTACTACAGATAAAGGACTGGTATCCAAGATCTACAAAGAACTTCTCAAACTCAATACACGAGAAACAAATAAACAAAATAAAATGGGCAGAAGATATGAACAGACACTTTTCCAATGAAGACATACAAATGGCTAACAGACACATGAAAAAATGTTCAAAATCATTAGCCATCAGGGAAATTCAAATCAAAACCACACTGAGATACCACCTTACGCCAGTTAGAATGGCAAAGATAGACAAGGCAAGAAACAACAATTGTTGGAGAGGATGTGGAGAAAGGGGATCCCTCCTACATTGTTGGTGGGAATGCAAGTTGGTACAGCCACTCTGGAAAACAGTGTGGAGGTCCCTTAAAAAGTTAAAAATTGAACTACCCTATGACCCAGCCATTGCACTACTGGGTGTTTACCCCAAAGATACAGACGTAGTAAAGAGAAGGGCCATATGCACCCCAATGTTCATAGCTGCATTGTCCACAATAGCCAAATCATGGAAGGAGCCGAGATGCCCTTCAACAGATGACTGGATTAAGAAGCTGTGGTCCATATATACAATGGAATATTACTCAGCTATCAGAAAGAACGAATTCTCAACATTTGCTGCAACATGGACGGCACTGGAGGAGATAATGCTAAGTGAAATAAGTCAAGCAGAGAAAGACAATTATCATATGATTTCTCTCATCTATGGAACATAAGAACTAGGAGGATCGGTAGGGGAAGAAAGGGATAAAGAAAAGGGGGGTAATCAGAAGGGGGAATGAAACATGAGAGACTATGGACTATGAGAAACAAACTGAAGACTTCAGAGGGGGGGGGGTGGGGGAATGGGATAGACTGGTGATGGGTAGTAAGGAGGGCACGTATTGCATGGTGCACTGGGTGTTATACGCAACTAATGAAGCATCGAACTTTACATCGGAATCCGGGGATGTACTGTATGGTGATTAACATAATATAATAAAAAAATCATTATAAAAAAATAATAATAAAAATAGTGCAAGTCCTCACAGTCCCACAGTCTAGTTAACTGTATGAAAATTAATAAACGGAAACCTCATTGAGAACAGCGTGGTTGGGATGGACTTAGCAAAGGACAGAGTTTTCAGAACTAAGGTCAGAGGGGGAATGGAGGACAGACCACATGGGGTCTTAAAGGCAATTTTTTACCTCTGATGAACTGCACGCATTTAAAGAGTACAACTTGATAACCTTCGACACACGTATAATTGAAAAGATCGTCACCATAATCAAAATACAAACATATCCACCATCAGAAACCTTTCTTGTGCCCCTCATAACCCTGTACCCCTTCCTTCCTACCCCTCTCTGCCTGGTACAGACCTTTTTTTTTTTCTTTTCAAATTGATATCTGATTGTTCCAGGATCATTCTTGAAAACTTGCATTTCACCAGTGGATTCTCTTTGTACTTTTGTAAAAAGTCAGCTTCCCGTGGGGGGGGGGGTCTCGTTCTGGACACTGTTCTGTTTCCATGATCTAGCTGTGTCTTCTCACCAGCTGTGCACTGTCTTGGCTACTGCAGCTTTATAGTAAGTCTTGAAACCACATAACGTTAGTCCTCTGACTCTCTCTCTCTCTCACTTTTTTTTTCGTTATAAGCATTACCTTAAGATTTTATTTATTTATTTGGGAGAAAGAGTGGGAACAAGAGTGAACGAGCGAGTGGGGGGGGCAGAGGGCAAAGCAGACTCCCCGTTGAGCAGGGAGCCCAATGAGGGACTCGATCTCACAACCCTGAGATCACAACCTGAGCCGAGATCAAGAGTCAGACGCTCAACCGACTGAGCCACCCAGGGACCCTGACTCTCTTCTTTTTCAGGCTGTTTTGCTATTCTACTTCCCTTACGTTTCCAGAAGGATTTCAGATCAATGTGTCCTGTTTGCTTCAAGAGACCCTCCCTGGGACTGGGACTGCATTTATAATATACATTAAAATGAGGACAATTGAGACCTTGGCCACACTGAGCCTTGCGGCCCATGAACATGGAACATCAATCCAATTTTTTGTTCCTCACTTTTTCTCGGCGATGCTTTGTGGTTTTTATGCACCGTCAGATCTGTCCCTAAATATTTCATATGTTTGGTACTATTATAAACAGTGTTCTTTAAATTTCAACTTCCAATTGTGTCTTTCTGGGATATAAAGACAGAGTTTGTCTCGATACGTTGAGCTTGTATCCTGCAACTTTGCTAGACTCCGTGGTTAACTCTGGGAAGTTTTTTGTGGACGCCGTTGGGTTTTTCTACAGAGATGATCAGGCTATCTACAGACAGTCTAACTTCCTTTCCAGTCTAGATCCCTTTACTTTCTCTTTTGTGACTTACTTTACTGACCAGACCTTCCAGGGCCATGTTGGCTAGAAGGACTGAGAGCAGGGGTCCTTGCCTTGTTTCTGATCCTACACAGAAAGGTTTCAGCTTACCAGTGAGTTTTTCACAGATGTCTTTTATTGGGCTGAAAACTGTTTTATTACTGATTTGCTCAGAGTTTTATATTGGGAGTGGATGTTGGGTTTTGTCAGATATATTTTTAGCATCAACTGAGGTCATCTGTATAAACATTTTCTTTTTAGTTTACTGTTACTTTTCAAATGTTTCACCAACCTAACATGCCTGGGGGCAGCCACACTGAGTCATGGCGAGTTAATTCTTTTTACGTGTGATGGCACCTAATTGGCTAAAATTTGGTTAAGGGTAGTAATGGCTACATTCGCGCGAGATACTGATCTGTAGTCTTTCAATGTCTTTGCTGTGGGAGGCAAGGTAATGGCTTCATCGACAAGCAGGGAAGTCTTTCCTCTCTTTCAAGTTTCTGGAAGAGTTTGCGTAGGGAATATTATTTCTTCCTTTCACGTTGGGTTGATGCATCCGTGAAGCCATCTGGGCCTGGAGTTTTATCGGTGGGAAGACTTTCAACTATAAATTCAATTTGTTTAATGGATATACGGTCATTAAGATATATGTTTCTGCTTGAGTGAACCTTGGTCATTTCAAAAAAATTATTCATTTTATCTAAAGTGTCAGATTTATTAGCACAAAGTTGTTCATAATATGACCTTAAAATCCTTTTATATCCACAGAGCCTGTCCTGTCAGCTCCTGGTTCCTGATACCAGGCACAGGTGTCTCGTCTCGTCTTTCCTGGTCTGTCTGACCAGAGACTCAGCGCTTCTAGTAAGAACTAGTTTTGGTTTCAGGGATTGTCTCAAATTTTCTGTTTTCCATGCTATTGATTTTCGCTCTCATCTTGGTTATTTCCTTCTTCTGTTTACACTGGATTAGTCCACTCCTCTTGCTCGAGTTGTTTCAGGTGGAAGCCGAGGTCGTTGGCGAGTGACCGGCCGTCTTCTCTGATAGGCGCGCAGAGCCGGGAAGCGCAGCTGGGGGGGTCCCTGCAATCCCGACGCGCTCTATTTTCATTTTCATTTAGTTCAGTTTTTTTTCTTGTCTTCTTTGTGCCTTCCTTCCTCTTTGAAGCCCGGGTTCCTGAGAAGTGTGTTACTCACTTCCCAAACATGCGTGGGTTTTCCAGCTGTCCTGCTCTTGATTTCCGTGTCAAGTCCATTTTGCTAGGAAGCATGCTCTGTATTCCCTGAGTGTTTTTAGGTTTATTGAGCCTCACTTTACCGTCCATAATGTGGTCTGTCTTGGTTCAAAAGTACACTTGAAAAAGTGCATATTCTGCTGTTTTGGGTGGAGTGTTCTATGAACGTTGGGTCAGCCCGGTTGTCTGATAGCCGTGCCAAGTCTGCTGTGTCCTTACAGGTTTTCTGTCTACTGGCTTTTGCATTATTGACAGTGGGCAGTATTAATGCCTACTACACACGTCCTCTTTTCCCCTATTTTAAATAATGCTGCACTGAACGTGAGGGTACATTTGCTTGTAGCCTGGGGTCTGTTTCTTCCAGAAAGCTGTGCCACTCTGTTTCTGCCAACAGTGTTGAGCATGCCTGCATCCCCAGCCTCTCTTACTCTGAGGTCACATGTCTGGTCTCCACCTTTCCATAGTGTCCCCAGATCGCGTGTCCCCGAATGGCGGCCTCTCGTGTGGAGGGGCCCGAACTTCGGGCTGAGTGCCCTGCTCTTGGCTTCCTTAGAGGCTGCCTCACCTAGAGACAGGGTCTCCCCTCATGACCTGGCCCACCCTCCCCTCAGCGCCATCCCCACCCGCATCTGTCTCTGAAGCCCAGTCCCCCCTTCCACTCAGGGAGAGAGGCTTTCCAGCGGCGGGGGCTTCTGTTGGACCCCATGGACGGCCGTCTCCCCGTCCTGCGGGGCTCACCGATCCTCACCCGCGCTCCACCCTTCCCTCCTCCCTCACTCCCCTGTGGTGGCAGCGTGGTTTCCGCATCCTTCTGTGAATCCAGTACTCGACACACTTCCCCGGGAGCTGTCCGTGTCCGGGACCCTCTGAAGAAGTCGTGGGCTGGACATGGAGGATGAGAAAGGGGGCCGCCCGCTGCCCAGGGGAGGAAGGGACACCAGGGAGAGGAGGGGGCCACCCTAGCCCCTTCCCTGCATGTTCACACCCAACAAACCACATGCTTCCCCACTGGTCACAGAGACGGGGCCCCTGGGCCACTTCAGCCACACAACTGACCCCCTTTCACATAGAGGTGTGTAACAGTGGCCTCCCAGCGTTCACCCAGAGTCACCCATGGAGGCTGGACACCACAGGCACTGACGTCCCCTCATCTCCCCATCACACAGCTGTGAGAAAAGGCAGGGGACGTTCATGTGTTTGGGGGGGTCTTCCTCATCCTGCTGATGGTCACAAGTGGCCCCGCTCTTGGGACCCGTCGGCCCGTTCCTTGGGACCACTGAGCCCCTGAGGTGGCGCTTGAGTAAATGCCCACGAAGATGCCCACTGTCCGCTGGAGGAGCCTTGAGGAGAGCGAGGCGGCCATGGCAGGTGTGAAAGCTGCGTGTGGGAGGGAGTCTGGGCGGCCATGTGCGCTGAGGGGAGCAGTCGGCCCCACTGAGCCGGGAGAATGGGCCGCCAGACAGCAGCAGTCACTCCCGGGGGCCCAGATGACTTTGTCATCTCTGTTCTCCACAGAGCTCTTCAGGGGACACAGTGACACGCGAGGGGAGCATGTGTGGATTCCCCCATCCTCTTCGGCTCCTTAGGGTAGCTCTGTGTGCCCAGCGTCGTCCCTGGGAGCCAGCTCCTCTGCCTGTCATCCCTGTGACCTTGGGAAGGTCATCCTAGCTCCCTGAGCCTCGGGTTCCTTGCGTGTCTAGTAGCTGCCTTCCCTGTCTGCTCGACGCCAGCTTGCTTGGGAGACTCACTCGAAAGTGCTAGGTCAGCTGGAGAGCACATGTGTGCACGCACACACACGTGCACGTGGGCATTTCTGCCACCACACTGTGCCCCGTGCTCCACCATAAGTGGGCCCCCACCCAAGCCCCGAGCTGCTGTCACATGTGGGTCTCAGGTCTTCCCTGGAGAAGGCGCTGGCAGAGGAGGGTACGGGGACAGAAGGGTCTGCTGGGGCATCTCCTGGGAGGAGCGCCAGGCCTGGGCTTGAGCGGCCCTAAGGGAGCAGGTGCCGTACCCCATGAAGTTGAGACTCCTTGTTTTTCTCCAATCTCTGGGACCTCCCTGCAAACTGTGTTTTTACCAGTGTACCATTTTAAATAGATTCATACGTGTGGTGTAAACAAGCAGATGGGTCTGCTATTCCAGCACAGGCTTGGGGCCTCTGGTTTGTGCCGACTCTGTCTGGCTGGCCAGCCCAAGGCCCTGAGGAGGACGCTCAGGACCCCGGGGCCTGATGGGCTCTGGGAGGGTGCAGATGCATTTCTCCCTCTCAGCGCCGGCCGAGGGCACTGCCTCTGTGTCCACGCGCCCATGCTGGAATGTCACCAGCTCGGCCCACGTGTCTTACACTGCCAAGTGTCAGCCAGCTGCTGCGGGCCGGGAGCTCGGAGGCTCTCAGAAAATGCTGGAAAGCGTGATCCATTTCCGTTCCTCGCTCCTCAGGGATACAGCACACCTGAGGGCCAACAGCCACTCCATCCCATCCTTTTGCCATTCTCTGAGCTCCACACCATCACCCGGCCCCTGCCCCCAACCCACCTCCCCAACGCCGCACCCTTCTGTCAGGCCAACCTTTCCAGAGTGTGTCCTGGCCACGTCTGGCTGCTGGGCACCTGGGCTCCACCACTGCCCCTCACTACTGGATTCTGCTCTCCATGGGCTGCTTCTGCCCTAGGCAGCTGGGCCCATCCTCTCCGCCCCCCGTGCATTCTGGTACATTCCAAACCCAAACTCTTCCTCGGCAAGTGACAGCCCCGAGCACCGGGCGCTGGGGCTTTAGAAGAGATCCATCCGATCGGGCAGACACAGTTTCCAAACCAAGAAGCAGCTGAGGGGAAGCAGGGGCAGCAGGCAGGCTGGGAGCATGGGGCATGGGGCATGGGGCTCGAATGGAGGGGCACTGGATCAGCTGGGGCAGGGGGTTGGGGAGGAAGGGGTGGACAGGAGGGAATGGGCATCGGGCCCACCACAGGAGCCGTGGGCCTGGCAAGCAGTGGCTCAGGACCCCTGTGGGATCATGTCTGAGCGGGGAGTAAGCTGTGCCGTGGGCTGGTGGTGTCATCCGTGTGTCCCTGCTGTGTTTTTACAGGTTTAATTAAGTCTCTCCAGGACCTTGGACTTGTCAAGCGCTCTTCAAGATGACCGAGCAGGGTTTCCCCAGCGGATGCTGTGCTGATTAAAAAGAAAATTGAAAATCTTCACACCTCTGCCCCGCCGTAATGAGGAGTGTTAGTCCTGCAAGTCTCTGGGTTGGAATTTCTCCAAAGCCTCTCAAGTCCCAAATGCCTTTCCAGGCAGCAGGTGACCATGGTGACAGAGGGGAGGGGACGTCCTTAGTGAGAGCCTCGGTGCTGTCAGGGGAGGGGCCTTGAGTTCCCTGTCCATCTCCCTCGGGCCCCTCAAAGGCACCCAGGGCCCTAGGGTCCGCTGCACTGAAGGGGAATGCCACAGCTCCAAAGGCAGTCTTAGGATGGCCTGGTGACCTCCTAATCTCACAGCCTGGGTGACCCCTCCCTGTGAGCAGTGAGGGCCCAGAGTCACCTCTAAGCAGAAGAAGGCACAGCATTGGGACGCTGTTCTGAGGTTAAGTACGAAAGACCCCAGCTACTGTCTTGCTCACCCTCTTTAGCTCCCCCTAAAGCCACCTGCTGTGCTGTGAGCTGCCTGTGGAGGGGCTCCAACCACGGTGACAAGGAACAGAGTCCTTCCAAGGACCCAAGGACCGCGTGACTGAGCGTGGAGGGGCGTTCTCCCACTCAAGCCTTCAGGTCAGACCTCAAGCCCAAGTCCTGACCCCCACCCACAGAGAGAGGGGTGCTAAGTGCTTATTGTTTTAAGCTGCTAGGTTTGGGCCAATTGGGCCTGAGTAGACAAGTAGGTTTTGTGACCTCGAGATGGGGCAGGGTGCCAGGGAACCCACCCCCCGAACCTGAACCTGGGTCTGCGTGCCCCTCCCCCAATCCCAGGATGGGCCAGGGTGCCAGGGACTCCACCCACCCCCAGCCCCCGGGGCCTATGTGCCCCTCCTCCAGCTCCCGGGATGTGGCAGGGTGCCAGGGACCCCACCCCCCACCTCTGGGCCTGTGTGGCCCTCCCCCAGCTCCCAGGATGGGGCAGGGTGCCAAGGAGCCCCTAACCAGCCCCCTACCCTCGGCCTGCATGCCCCTCACCCAGCTTCCAGGATGGGGCAGGGTGCCAGGGAGCCCCCACCCACCACTTCCCCCCTCCCCTGGGGCCTGCGTGCCCCTCCCCCAGCTCCGGGTGCTTCTGCCTCTAGCAGCCTGGGCTGTGTCTCTGCCTCACAGATGGCCCTGGGGCCGTGAGCCCATCCTAGTTCTCACACCGTGTGCCCCGGCAGCCGGAGTGCAGAGTTCACACCCCAGGAAAGACCACCCGGGGCAGGACTCTAGGTGTGATGACAATCAGGGACTGTAACCTGGGGACCAGGCCAGGTGGGGCTTTACCAAAATCATGCCCCTGCTTAGTTTCTCATCCTTCCCCATCCTGTGCCCCCACCCCAGCTATGGCCCCAGACCAATCAGTCCCTGGCCCAGAATCCTCTCTGGGTCTGGGGTCTTCTTCTGGGAGGACAGGAGCTGAGAAGGTGGGAAGGTGGCAGGAGCACCTGCAGTGTGACCAGGGAGTGGGGACCTTCATGAAGATTTGGGCGTGGTGGCCCTGGCCAGGCATCTGACCCACCTCAGGCCGGGGAGGTTGGGGTCACAGCAAGGACTCTGAGACCCGGTCCTAGATGACGGGGCTCCTGAATGGAGAAGGTGTTGCCTGCTGACCCGGCTGGGCCAGAAGGCACCCGGCACCCTGCTTGCGGCCCGCTCGCGGCCCACAAAGCCTGCTGCCCATCGAGTCCACTGAGATAGGGGCAGCCGTGGGTGCCATCCCCTTGCATCCGTCTCCCCTGGGACTCTCGGACCTGCTGATCAGCAGTGTGAGCATGAACCAAAATAAAACCGGACCCGGACCCAGCCCAGCTCTCTTTCCTACATATCCTGAAGCCCGGAGAGACCGCGGTTTGAGCGCCATGCATGGCAGGCCGCCTGGGGTGGAGATGGGGAAGTGGAAATGTGGGGTGTGAGGGGAGTGGGTAGGGTGGGGGAGAGGAGAGGGCAGGGATGTAGTCACACAGGCTGTGGCCTGATGGCCTGACCCGTTGGGCTCTGGGGTCCCCCCTCAAAGGCTGGAAGGAAGCCGGGTTGGGGGTTGCAGGGGTTGCAGTGGGAGGGGGCCTCCGCTAGGGGTGGGTGAGGCTGTGGGGAGGGCGTTAGTCTTCGTCAGCCCTTCTGTCTGCCCGCCACAGAGCGCCTCCCCCAGAGGGACCTAGAACAGCCATTGGATAGAGTCCCTGCCCTGCTATCAGCCCCCAGGGCCTCCCGCAGCCCACTGCCCCCTGCAGAATGGCTACATGACTTTGGTGGCCCGGGAATCCCCTCATTCCCCAGGCCTGCCTGCCACAGGCAAGTGCTGGATCCCCATGTTTGTGCGTCTCAGGCCACGAGGCTCCTAGGAATAACCATAAGGAGAAATAGTGGCACTTCATGAAGAAGGAGAGAACGACGCGGGGACACAACGAAGTCTGAGAAACACACAGGAACGCGTCCTGCTCCAGGCTCGAGCAACAAAGTGAATTCAAATATCAATCCTTTCCTAAATTAAGTAATAGATTTTTAACAAAATTCTCCTCTAATCCCAGTGAACTTTCAGACGGACTTCGAAGCCATGTTGAAAAGCATAAGCAGGCTTGCGTATGATTATTGCTGTGAAGCAGTGGTTACATTTATTTTTAAAGATTTTATTTATTTATTTGAGAGAGTGTGTGTGCCCGGGAGGGGGGAGAGTCAGGGGGAGGGTCAGAGGGGGGAAGCAGACTCCCCGCTGAGCAGGGAGTCCGATGCGGGACTCGATCCCAGCACCCTGGGATCATAACCTGAGCCGAAGGCAGACGCTCCACCGACCGAGCCCCCAGGCGCGCCAGTGTTTAGATTTCTGGAAAGGAAGTGTCACGAGGAGCGGCCAGTCTGGGCAGACATTACAGCGTGGCGGCGATGCAGCCGTCAGCTTCGCGATCGTGGCGTCGCGTGAACTGTGAGGTCAGCGGGACCCAACGCAGTATAGACCCCTGACCTGTTGCACCCGGAAACCTCATTTCTGACAAGGCAAGTGTCCTAGAAGCAGAGCCCGGTGGTGGGTGGGTGGGTTCTTGGGGTTCTCAGGAGGCGGGGCATGAGGGAAGCAGCGGCGGGGGAAGAGCTGAACCGAGCAGGTCAGCCCCGGCCCCACGGGAGCGCCCGAGTCTGCGGGGCTCTGCTGAGCCAGAGCTGGTGCCGGCCCGAGGCAGGGCCGACCCGCCAAAGCTTCACGCCAGCTAGTCACCGACCGTGGTGGGCCCTCGGGGACCAGGTGGCTTCTGTGTGGCCTGGGGCAGTTCTCCAGGGAAGGGGTAGCCGTGGACAGCAGCCAGCGTGGACGGCAGCCAGGGGTCGGTGACGGAGCCCGGCCGGCAGCAGCTACTGCGGTCTGCGTCCCCGCTACAGGGACAGGGCTCATTCCTCATGATGCTCGCGTCATCCTCCCTCGCAAAGCGTCTACTCGAGTATTTTGCCAGTTTTCCCACGGGGTTGTCTGGCTGTCTGCTCCTGACTTGCTCTCTGTATGCTCTCTGGCCTTATACGCATTGCAGACGGCTTCTCCGGAGCTTTGGGTCCTTGCTGACTTTCCGCGCTCTAGACTGGCTCAGTCTCACTCGCAAGAGCCAGGCCCTTCTTACCGGAATTCAGGGAGGGCTGGAGCGCCTCGTCTCCTCCTGCCTCTGCCTGAGCAAACACCTTCCACCAGTACGTGCACTCGAAAACTATGAAACCTGATTAAAATCAGAAGGGAGAACGCGTTTTTGACAACTTCCTGCTGGAGAATCGTAGTCCAAGTACCTCAGTGTGGGCAGACCGAGTCAGGACGGAAGGGCTCCTACTGGAACGGGGACTCGTACTCAGCTTCTCGCCTCCCGGAAACTCACCGAGTGCAACAGTTACAATTTAGGGGATTTGAAGGGAATGTTTTTGTGGGCTACACATTCATGTGGGTATTAATTTGATAAATTTTGGAGGTTATTCACATCCCCTCTGATTTTCTGCTTTAAAAATAGCTGGTGGAGGAGGGAAGCTCCCACTTCACTGTGCGTTCACTGGCACATATCCGGAGCCGGGAGCGCCCGGCCGTCCCCTTAGCCTGGCCTCCGCCTGCTCCCGCCCACGCTGCTCTCTGCTCTGTGCCCGCAGCCCGGGGGCCACACCCCCTCCGGAGCCTGCCCCACGCCGGCCACAGTGACCACAGAGGTGGGTGCAGAGCAGCCCCTCCCCAAGCCAGCCGTCCCCAGCACTCTCGCTAGACCGTAAGCAAGAAGGGCCAGAGCACATCCAATCCCCATCACAGATGCCAAAGCCCTGACCCAGGGCACGTGTGTTCTCCTGATCAGAGTCTGTGGCCAGCCCTGGGGTCACGTTCCGGCGGCTCCGGCAGCTCTGAGAGCCGTGGCAGTTTCTGACTTTACATTTGTGTAACTAGAGGGCCCTGACCAGAGCAGCAGGGGACACCGTGAGGGGCCAGGCGCACCCAGAGTCACCACGCCCTGGGGAGGCCTTCCCTGTCCTGTCTGTCTCAGCAGTGAGCTTACATAACGATAATTCATTCCAGTAAGTTCCATTAAGTTCCCTGGACCTGGTCTTCACTCCCGCCGTCATTCATTCTGGGTGCTGACAGTTGGCACGGGTTTACTGCTGGACTTCAATAAAACGATACGGGGTCCATACTCCACCGGGGAAGGTGTCTTCACCTCCTGCCTCTCAAGGAAGTTTTGCCTCCTCGAGCATGGCGGTGGGCTCACCCACGTGCCCGCACACCCTCTGACACTCTCCCGCCCCTGGTGAGTGGCGGCCCCTGGGTTACCACATGGTGCACAGTGGAGGTGATGGGGACCCTACTAGGTCAGGGACAGCAGCTGCAGTCGTGGGCACCCTGTCTCCAGATCTCTCGTCCTGGGAGAAGCCAGCTGCCACTCTGGGCTCCACATAAAAGCCCATGTGCTGGAGAAGTGGGGGAGCCTCTGGCCAACAGCCCTCAAGTCCTCGAGTAACGCATGAGTGAGTTTGGACTCGGACCCTCCCCGCCGGCCCTTCAGATGGGAGGCAGAGACCCTGGTCCAGCCGCACTTGGACTCCTGGACACGAAGACGGTGAGCTAATGCATTTATAGTTTCCAGCAGCTAAATTTGGGGGTCAATTTGTCACACAGCCATTGATTGCTAATACAGTTATCGAATAGCATCGAACATCCTCTGAACGTCCATTAAAAATACTACTTTTCTCTCTTTATGCCATCAGTGTAACAAAGTGTCTCCTCGTATTTCCTGGGCTGGAAACTAGGTCATCGTGGATACACTTTAGGCCCCTAACGGCCCACTGCCACCTCCCCCGCCTCCATCCTCGTCGTCTGTGGTCACGTGGGCCACACGGCATCTGGCAGCCACGCCTCACGGCCACATCTGTCACTCGGCCACTCCAACAGCATGGAGAGGCCTACGCGCATGCTGGGGAAAGGGAAGGACCCAGGTAGTGGGGCTGATGAAGATTCCCCAGCAGCCCTGCCTCAGTCTCCCCGCCCCTAGCCCCCGGCAGCCACCACCGCTCAGTGCAGAGGCCAGGCAGGCGCTGCCCTGTCCATTTCCAGCTGCCGTTCCGCCTAGAGCTGAGGGCGCCACCTCCCTCCACACGCGGCTTGGGCCTCCCATGCCCGCTGGGGTTCCGTCACCCAGAGAATTAACCCCGCCTTTGCGGTCCGTGCTGTCGTCGCGACGCCAATGTCCCGCGGGGCTTGAGCCACGGGCCCAGCGATGCCCGCAAGGCTTCTCTGGAGCAGGGGTCCTGGTTCCATTGGCTCATTTTCCTGTGGCACAAGTGCTCCCCCAGCTCTGACCTGCCTTCCACCCGGAGGAAGCGATACACGGGGAGGTGTTTTTTCCATGTTCTGGTCTTGCTGGAGCCATCTGTCCTCCGGTCCCTGCAGGGCAGCCAACCCGGGCGGCCGAAGCGCCGGGCGTTCCCCGCCTGCTGGCGGCGCTCCGGGGCCCTGCGCTTTGCACGAGCTGCACTCTGGGTGGACCCCTCTCGTGGCGGTCGTCCCAGAGCCTCCTGAGGAACGAGGAAGGGGCAGCGGGGGGTTTCTGTCACCCGTGGCGCCCTGACGCTCCTTATCCACATATTCTAGACCTGTCAGTTACATTGGTGTGTGTGTTCTTTCTTCTTTTTTAAGATTTTATTTATTTATGCTACAGAGATAGAGACAGCCAGCGAGAGAGGGAACACAAGCAGGGGGAGTGGGAGAGGAAGAAGCAGGCTCACAGCGGAGGAGCCTGATGTGGGGCTCGATCCCATAACACCGGGATCACGCCCTGAGCCGAAGGCAGATGCTTCACTGCCGTGCCACCCAGGCGCCCCCGGTTTGTGTTTTTTAACAAATTTTTCACTTCACTGTGTGAAGTGTCTCTGTTTCAACTTCCTCATGTCTGTTACCTCACTGAATTTTAAAAATGCAGTGGAATTTGTGTTTTGATGGGTAGTAAGGAGGGCACGTATTGCATGGTGCACTGGGTGTTATATGCAACTAATGAATCATCGAGCTTTACATCGGAAACCAGGGATGTACTGTATGGTGATTAACATAATAAAAAATCATAAAAATAAATAAATAAATAAATAAATAAATAAAATAATTTTCTGGCCTTGTTATGCTGAGGAAAGACTTTCCCTCCCTTCCCTTATGTTACATAACATTGTTTTTACGTCTTTTAAAACTACATAACCCTTTCATCCCCCTGAAATTAATCTTTGGGAGGTAGCAAAGACTGTATTTACTTCTTTCAGCGAAACATAGAGTCGGGAAACATCGGAAAAGAGTTTCATCTCACTAATAATTTTAAAACTGAAACTGAAGTCATGAGCGGATGTTCGCCGCCTCCCTGAGCGGCTGTCTGACAAAGGTGGGCGTCCGCGGTCGCCGGCAGAGCGGGGGCCCCACGAGCTTCCGCACTCCTGACGGAAACCCAGCCTGACAACGTCCATCAAACCCTAATTTATGCGTGCCTTTGACCCAGCAATGGCCCCTCCAGAAATCCGTCTACATAGCTCTCACACAAGAATACAAAGACGCTCGTTGTGGCGTTATTTTTTATTCTAAATAAATAAAACCAGGCCAAGTGTCTATCAAAATGGAGTTGGTTAAATAAACCAGTGTACATCCCTAATTTAACATGGCCCTTAAAACAGACGGAAATATATGTGCATGTGTTTGCATATGTAAATTAGTATGTTGTGTGTATGCAAACACCCATAACGTATGTACGTACTGTATGAATTATATATGGTTTATCTACCATACAAATCTATATAGAACTTACATCTGTATTTATCAACGTGGAAAATCATCCAAGGTAACTTCTATGCACAAGTGCAGATGTGAGTAGGGTAGTGTTAATAATATAATCCCGGTCTTGAAATAATTATATTTTCATATATTCTGTGCAAAGACTTTGAAAGGACAGCAACCTCTGGTGAGATTTCCACGGATTCTTCTCTACTTTTTTCCTTACATTTTCTGAACCTGTGACTTTGTAAAAATGACAATGAACAAGCATTATTTTATAAATGAAAGCAGTACAGCTATTTCTCACAGGACCCGTTCCGTTGTGAACAGGAGCGACCATGGCGGACCCCAAGGAAGGAGCTTTCTCTCCTCAGAGAGACACTGCATCCCGGCAGCAGGAGAAATGCCAACCAGAATGGTGCCATCAGTCAAGCTGTGCTGGGTCCCCCCGCCTTTCCAGAGGGACCTCCGTCTGTCTGTCCCTGGACGTCTGCGAACAGAAGGCTGAGAGTGAAGCCACCAGTGTTCACTGGCACCATTTCTTTTGCATCCAGCCCACACCAGGCCACGTCTGTCCATGGTCCCACACCTGTCCATGGCCCCTCATCTGTCTACGGTCCTCTGTCTATGGTTCCACATCTGTCCACAATCCCACATCTGTCCATGGTCCCACATCTCTCCATGGTCCCATGTCTGTCCACAGTCCCCCATCTGCCTATGGTCCTCTGTCTACGGTCCCACATCTGTCCATGGTCCCACATCCGTCCACGGCCCCTTGTCTGTCCATGGTCTCACGTCTGTCCACGGCACCACATCCATGCACAGCCCCATGATCTCATCTGCCCTCACTGAAGCCTCTGAGGAAGTGGTGGACCTCTGCCTTCCATGACCCTTTTCCAGCAGCTGGCACCATGCAGGGCGGGGCCCGGGACACCCAGATGACCAGGACACCAGAGGGGTGGAATGGAGGGATAGGCCCGGTCACCAGGGTGCAGTGAGGATACCGGGGTACTGTGGGCCTGTGCTGGGAAACAGCAGGTTTTCCCGGAAAGACAGTGGCTGAGGAAAAGCAGGGGTGGACAGTGGGCAGGATCTAGGCAGAGGACACCCTGACAGTGGCCAGGGGGCCTTCGGCTCCCCACCCATGTGTGACTGAACCCCCACCCTGTGCAGGGCTGGTGCTGAATGCCGGGGTCCTCACCCCACGCAGGGCACGTGTGACCACCGGGAGATGGAGGTACAGGACTCGCCCTGCTCCCGGAATACGTGCGCTGAGCGCCGAGGAGGGCCGGTTGCCTGCCTGGGCTGCCCTGGGTGGGCCGCCACAGGTGAGAACGTCCTGCCTGAGCACAGAGGAGGCGGGGAGCACAGAGTACCCCCGGCCCTGGCAGACGGCGAGCCCTCTGCCGGGTGCCGGCGGTCAGGATGGCGGTGGCTCCCCCCCAGAAAGCGCAGTGCCAGGCAGTCCGTGAGGATGCGAGGATGGCTGTCGAAGGAAACACAGGAGGGAAGGGTGTGGGGAGGAGGTGAGAACGGGAGCAACGTGTCAGGGAATCTCACTAATCACACCATGCACTGCTATTAATTACATTAAAACTGAACTGGCAGCCGCTCAAGCCGAGAGCCTGCATTTGGCACCTCTGCCGGCATCCTGACAGGAGCCGCCCCGGGATTCTCCTGTCCTCCGTCCTTCCTGTCCCAGCTCGCTGGCCCTGCCTGCGTCTCCTCGCGCCCCCAGGGCTGCTGGCCTGAAAAGTGAGGTCGGAAACCTGCCTGTTTCACATCCGGCCAGCACTGGAGCCGCCAGCTCGAGCCCTGCAAGAGAAGCGACAGGAACCCGCCCTCCTCTGGGACAGCCGCTGGGGGGGTGCCAGGACCGGACCGTTCTGTCGTTCCGCCGTCTGCAGCAGGTCAGCCTCGTGGCCAGCCTGGGGCCTGGGAACTGGCTTGCGCTCTGGGCGACACAGATCCCGGGATTTTCTCTGCACCACAGGCCAGGACCCCCCGCCCTGCTGCTGCCGCACGTCCCCTGTCCTCCCGGCCGGCCGGCTGCTCTTCCCGCTGCAGGATGGTACTGGCCTTGAGTGAGCAAGTGGCAGGTGAAACCCAGGGTTTCACTGATCTCACTGTCCTGGGTTCAGGTGTGGTCAGCGCTCTCTAGTGCGCAAGACTCAGGCCTGTGGGCCTCAGGTCTGGGTGGACGTCTGAGGACCCTGACCGCAGGAGTGCTGATTGGAAACCCAGTCCTCGGTGCCCCATCCTCCAGGCCTCTGGGCTGGGCCCCCACGCTCACCCCGCCCCCGCCCCCACCCCCAGCAGACTCCCCTGTGTGGTGACAGGTGTCCCATCTCCTTCTGAGCCCAGGCCAGCTTCCGACTCCTGAGCACGCGGGGCCTGAGCACATTCAGGTGGGATCAGCTCCCTGCAGACCCTTCCCAGACAGAAACAAACAGAACTCCCTTCCGGGCCTCCCTCAGGCGGGTGGGGGCCCCAGCCTCCCCACTCCCTGACCTTGGCACCTGTCAGCAACCCTCCAGTCCTCTGCCTCTTGGCCTGGAGCTGCCGGGGGGTCGAGACTCCCAGACGGACGGCCCCGGACCCACCCCTCTGGCCAGGCCTGACGCACACCTGCTCTCACCTACAGCTGCCTTTGCTCGCCTCTCCTCTCCTGTCTTTTACGTAGAAACGCAGTCATTCACAAGTCCCACTCCACGCTGTCCAAGGCGGCACCACTGCCTCGGAACAGAACGCGAGACCCTGAGCAAGGTGTGTTATTCTTGCCCTTTCTTCTGGAAGCCCACAGCTGGCCGGCTGCCCTGCTACCAGCCCGCCTCGAAGGCCCCACCTACTGTCCCCTGGCAGGTGTGGGGTGTGGGGGCAGGTGGGGCTGAGGGTGACTAGCACAGCCAGCCCTAGTGGTGGATACAAAGCTCCCACCACACCGCATGGTAGACGCCGCCCCTCCGAGGCTATCCAAAACCAAAGCTGGCGTGGCCTCCTGCTCCAGAGGGAAGGGGCTTTCTCACTTGGCGGTGTTGGTGTGAGGTACGCGGACGGGGCCGTCCCCTCTCCTGGACTGCTGCTGCCCTGGCTGCCACACCGCAGAGAGAGAGGAGAAAAGGAGGGTGGGGGACGGTGGGGGCAACCACATCCACACCACAGCCCCCTGGACACCTGTGTGCAGGGGCAGGCTGGCGGTGTCTTCCTTCTCTCTCATGCGAACAACACAGAAGACGCCCAAAGGAACACCCCGGGCCGTAACTACAGCGCTGGTAATCACGTCTGGCCCCAGCACCCGCCGTGGCCCCTCCTGGAGGACCTGCTGCGGGCAGAGCCCCGGGCAGGGTCAGAGATGGGGCCTCTGTGTCTGTCCGCACGCACCCCTCTGCGCTGAGCCCGGGCACGTGGCAGGGGCGTGGCTGGGGAGGGAGCCCAAGCCAGCAGGAGCCAGCTCTCGTCCCACCAAGGTGAGGGGAGCATCCAGGCATCGTTCCCAGCATGGACTGACCCCCGGGGGACTCTGCTGGTGGGCCTTAAAATAAAAACGTGCACCCTTTATAGGGATAAATTTACCATCCAAAATGCGGACTCTCCACACTGCATCGGGAAGTGAATGCTCTGCTATGGCTGTTTAAAACAAAGCCACCCAGAGGGAGTAGGTGGACCGATGCCCAAACGCAGCAGGCCAGGAAGACCACCCTCCAGAGCAGGAGAAAGGGCGGGGCCAGCGCGGCCATTCCAGCCTAATTCGCACTGAAAGAAGGCAAGCATGCAACGGGATAAAAAGGTCACTTTATAAGACCAAGGTTATAATCCACTTCAAAGCGATTATTCATCAACAAAATGGGACAAATAAATGGCACCATGTGTAGAAACAGCTGGAGACGATACGAAACCCAATAGGAGAGGGAGGCATGTGTCAGTCCTCAACAGATCAAGCAGATTCAAAATGATTAGGAACTTAGAATCCAAGCATAGCGAAATTGATAAGAGAATAAGATCACTGGTGTGTGTTGGGTATGTACCCTACGTACAGAATATACACTCCTTCAAGTTCTCGGGAAAGCTTTGTGGGAATAGGCCCCGCGTTGCCCCAGTGGGGCGTAAACATCTTCCGTCGCGAACCGCACCGCGACGACCCCGTCCGTCATGCTCCCCAGTACACGGGTGCCTAGTAACTGATTTATAAATTGCAATTCATGGTGTGGGATAGAAAAGCGTCCTGCGTGCTGGAACACTCCCTCCCGAGTGACGCAGGCACCTGCTGGGACCCACGTGCCTCCCGGGGTCATGTCACAGATGGGACCTCAGCAGACCCCCAAGCCAGAAACCAGGAAGACTGCACTCCTGCATCACAGTGAAGAAACAAGGACACGTAAGAAATCGCTGGCAAAATTAGGACCAGTCAACAAAAACAACGTCAAAATTGGGAAGAGCACTTCAAAGCTTAAACGTGTTTTTTCAGACCAACACGGGGTCAACAGAGCAAGAAACTGCGGAAGGGCTCATAGATGCAGATTACAAAACCCGGCCCGAGAAAGCCCCCCACCCCCGCCCGGGGATGCCACAGCCAGAGTCACGCGTTACAGACATACCTGTGAGTAAAACAATAGCAGATAAAGTGGAACCTCTGACTCAAAAATTTGGACACAGAGCAGCAAAATAAACCGAGAAAACCGAAAAGAAACGAGCTGAAGCGACAAAACCAGAAAGTGGTGAATTAGGGACACACGTGAGACCTGGTCACCATGCCTAGGTGCTAATTCTGTGAAACAACTAGTAAAATAGACAAGCCACGTTTTAAATTTTGTGGCCAGCATGACATGACTGAAGGCCGCCAAGCACATTAGAGAAATGAGAAGCTGCAGGCGTTTGACAGAGACCTCGTGAGGAGAACGTCAGGGAGCAGGATTCATTAGCACACTGGAGAACACAGGACCCCGCATCATCCACTCAGATGGCAAGGATGCTTCCGTGCTAAGAACTCTTTTACTTTTACATATTAAAGGGTAAACAGGGAAAGCACATGCTTGTTGCAACACTGTGGATGGCAGCGAAACGCTGGACGTGAACCAAATACCCATCACAGGTGGGTCGGATTAATAAATCCTGGCATCCTCACAACTTCCCCGCTGTATGAGCCCGTCTAAAGGAATCAGACGAATCTTTACGTCCTGTAGGGAGAGAATGGGAGCATAAATTATTAAGTGAAAAGAGAAAGCAGAAAAGCGGTATATTATTATACAAGTGCATGAAACATAAATACGGAAACACTTTATGTATTTTATATAAATAGGATCTATAATTTATATATAAATTGTGTATGTATAATTCACAACCAACTGATACAAAATACAAGACGCGATGTCCATGCACAATTTATATATCAATATGTGTGCTTCTCCCTGATACATTCCAGGCCCCCGCAGCCTGGGAATACGGAAGAAAGCCACAGTTACTGCTCTTCCGCAAACAATCGTGAGGCCGCCAGCCCCGCGCAGGGCTTGTGCCCTGACAAGCTGCCCTCCGCCCTTCCCCCGGCCATCCCGGGCCACCCCGCCAGTGCTATGGATTAAGTTCCTGGCCTCTGAGCAGGGCATGGCTCTCTTGGGGGGTCTCTGGTCTTGTCTGGAAGGTCAGTCCCAGTCCCACGGTCTCCGCGCCTGTCTGAAGGGCTGCCTTGCAGGACGCCCCCTGGAGGTGGAAACTGGGTGCTGCTGTCGAGCATGGCCCAGGCCCCTGCTTCTAGGCCTCCCAGGATGCTGCTTCCCCCCTCACCTGCCTCAGGGGACAGGGCAACACACACCCATCCCTGGGGCCACCTGAGGCCTAGCCCGAGTCCTTGTGGGTCCAGAGAAGGAGGAAGTTTGTCGATGGGTTGCAAGGTGCTGGTGGGGCCCCTCAGATCCTGCTTCCACCTGGACCTGAGTCCATGTGAGTAAGCAAGGCCACTCCTGCTTCCGGCACCCCCAGAGCCACACCCCACCCAGCTAGGGACATGATGACGGTTCCTGTAGCGGTGCCTCCCCACCCTCTGTTCATCGGTGCTTTCCAGTTCTTCCCCTAAAATGTATCCCTGCCCTGGGTGACCATCAGCCCCCCTCCAGGGAACGTCCTCCTGGGACGTCACCAGCTAGGAGACAGGCCCTTGCTCCGGGAAAGTGTGGAGGCCTCTGGCCACCTTTTACGTTGTAGATAATTCTAGAATAGGGCCTGTGTGGGGAGTGCAGGCAGTCCTGCGGGTCTGGCATTTAGAGAAACAGGGAGCCCCTCTGGGCATACGGGGTGCCTATTGGGAAAGTGCCGCATGGCTACACTTGCAGTCAGGTCCGTCCAGGTAGTCACTGTATGCCTGCGGCTAAATTCCTGGCCGGGGAGGTGTCTGCGGGTGTCTCTGGAGAAGCTGCTGCTTCTGCCTGGTCCCGCACCTGCAGCAGCCCCCCTCCACCTGCACAGGTGTGGTGGCTGCGCCCTCGACCCTCCCCCGTCCAGCTCGGAAGGCGCTTCTGGGTCTCCCACAGCGGCTGCTCCCAACTGTTTCCACTGGGCATTCCCTTGGCAGGCAGGCCAGGGACACTCACAGCCCTCTTGGCCCAGAGGCACCTGAGCCCCCGAGGGACCCCACCATCCTGGCTGCCTCCACGCCACTGAAAGCTAAACTGAGCAGGACGGGCCTGCCCGGCAGAGCTGTGGCCCCGGGCAGTGCCGAGGAGAGAGGAGGCAGCCCTGAGAGGCGGGAGGAGGGTGAGCCGCTGGCCGGGGTGGGAGGGGTTATAAAACAGCACTTAAGATCTTAATCATTAACATGCACACATGAAAGCCTGAAATCCATCAGTGGGCCGGTGTCCTCCAGGCCAAAGCAATCACACTTGAATATTGCTGCTTTCCATCTGAATTGCTCCCTGAGGAGCAGATTACAAACGGCCTCCAGGAACAGGGGAGATGTTCGCCCTCTGTGCTCGCCCTTCTGTGATCCGCCTGGCCCCAGCCTGGCTTTCAGGAGGGCACAGCAAGCAATCAGGACGCAGGACTTTGTGCAGCAACGTGTGTGAACCATGATTCCTATTCGTGTAATTCGAACCGCAGTGATTTCTGTTTTCTATTTGTTGTACGCCGTTCCAATACGTGCTGGTCCGGGCAGCGATGGCGGTGCTGTCCCTCCTGCCCAGAGAAACTGCCATGTGGCCTTCTGGGGGCGTCAGAGCGGGGCTGCTGCCTGGGCCGCGTGCACTCAGGGCCCTGGCGTCCCAGCGCTGGCACAGGCCTGCCCCTGGGCTCGGCCCTGGCCACGAGTCTGCTCTCCGTGCGGAGCCCCTGAAGGACGCTGGGGCATCCTTGCCTCACTGCCTCCGCCCCCGGCAGGCAATGCCCACGGGCCCGTGAGGTGAGCATCACCTGTCCTCAGCAGGCACCTGGTGCCCCACACCCCGTCTCACAGCCACCGGGAAAGGTCCCCTTCGCAGAAACCCACGCAGGTTGGCGGGGGCGAGTCTGCTGCGCAGGGACAGACCGTCCCAGACCCGCTCCCAAAGCCCCTAGCCCAGATGCCCCAGCGCAGCCCTCCCCGATCTTCTTCTGGGTCCTGCTGCTCCCACGCGGCCCCCGAGTCTGTGTAGGCTCTGCCATCGGGGCCGAGGCCTTGCACAGAGCCCTCCCCGCCGGGGCTCAGCGCTTGGTGCCGCACACTGGGCGAGCCCTGACAACTGGCCTCCACGCTCAGCCTAACTGTGCGTCCCTGTGAGGGTCCCCGTGTCCCCACCCTGCCGCCCCTCTGCAGCACCCCGCTCCTCGGGTGCCCGCCGCCTGCCCTGTCCCCTCACCTCCCTGGGGCCGTTGCAGGAAGCCGAGCGAGAGGCCGGCGTGATGGGGGGCTTGTGGGTGCTCAGCGCCCCAGGGAGGTGTCCCAGAACAGAGGGGTGGGACCCAGACAGACTGCCGAGGTGGGGGGACACAGGTGCAGTGAGAGTGGGCTTAGCAGCGAAGCAAAGTAGGAGATCTCTCTGAAGATCCAGCCTCGCGGAGGATGCCTGGAGGTCAAGCTCATGGGCGCCACCTGTGCGGACCCCAGAAACGGCCGCGGAGGGAGCCTGTCTCCACACCAGGCAGGACGGCCTCCCCCCCACATCCGGACGGCCAAGCCAGGGCCAGCGTGGGCTTCTCCAGCCCATGCATCGGCCTGATGCCACCGCCTCCTGGAAGGCGTGTTCCCATTATGCTCTCCTGGCCCTGTGTGCATGTCGCGGGCAGTCACCCCGGTGTCGCAAGCTGTCACCCCAGCCTTGGAGTGGGTGCTGCTTGCTATGTCCCCTCCAGGCCGGGCGGGCGCAGGGGGCGGGAGTGAGGGACCCTGTGACTGTCACTGCTGGGTGACCTGGGGACACCCCACAAGCGCCGGCCGAGGTCAGCTCTCCTCCAGAGCCGCTCCACTCGGGGAACAGGCTCCAGGGAGGGATGTGGAGCTGGAGGTGAAAGCGAGGATCTGGGATGTGGCGCCCAGGACAGGGGGAAGGCAGGGCAGTGATGGGGGTCCCCATCCTCCTGCACGGGTGGGGTGGGGTGCAGAGCTCGGGCCTCCCTCTGCAAGGCGCTATGCTCAGGATGGGATGGGATCCTGAGGGGAAGCCGAGTCAGACTGCGAGGTCCCAAGGTGTAGGGTCCAGGGCTGCCACTAGGCACTCCCGCATGGCGCGGCTTTCTGCCCGGCACCTCTCCTAACGCAGGAGCCTGTGCGGAGGAGGAAGCACAGGAATCCTGGATCCCCCAGAAGGGACACCAGGAAGCAGTAGGAAGAGCACCCAGGCCCCGGACGAGGCATGGTCCCCCCACCAGCTGCCCGGCCACCCTCTGCAGCTCCACGGGGACCCCCCACAGCCCCGCCCTGCAGGGTCTCTCCTCGCTCGCATGGTAACCTCTGCATGCGGTATTCCTGACAGGCTGACAGTGATGCCCTGGGCGCCCCCGCCCTGCCTGCGGATGCTCTCTGCCTCTGTGAGTGACAGGTGGGCCTGTGCTCCTGTCTCCTGCATGGCATTTCTGGTGACCCCACTGAAGCAGGACAGGCGGGGACTCAGCTCAGCAAGGGGGGAGCATTCCCATCCTCCCTGCGGTGGGCAACAGGCCAGAGTCTGGGCAGGAGGGTCCTCCACAGAGTAACTGTGGCTGTGCCTGTGGCCCTGCCTGTGGCCCTGCTGGTCTGGGGGAGGGGGAGGTGACCCTGCGGGGCCTACTTACACCTCCCCGTGGATTCAGGTTTCTGGGGAAGAGGAGGGGCTGGTGTGGGTCGGGTGGGGCACGGAGGAGTGTGCCTGGAAGGGAATGTCAGGTCCCCTGGGGCCACATGGAGCCTGGCCACTGGATCTCCCTCCGAATGGACGACCCTCCCCACCACCCATCCCCGAAGCCAGAAGAGCAAATGTCGCAGCCCATTGGAGCTTTGTTTTAGCAGGTTGTGCTCTGCTCTCTCACTCACATGTTGAGTGATTCGTAACCGCAGCCTTGCCCCCCTGCACTGGGGTCCTGCCCCAGGGTCCTGCCAGGCCAGGAGAGGGAGGCTGCTCCCACCTCTGTGTCCAAGCACCCCGCTTCCGGCCAGCAGCTCCGAGGGAGAGGAGCTCTCGTCCTTGGCCCTTCAGGCCCGGCCTGAGATGCACGGAGCAGCTCCCGGACAGAGCGCCGGCCAGCCTCCCAGGACGAGGTTGTAGCGACCCGGGGGACCAGCTGATGGCTGCGAGTCGTTGGCGGGCTTCCTGACAGAAGCCTGGGGTATATGGAGGGGCAGGGAGGGGGGTCAGCATCCAAACATCCAGATCGGCCCACAACACAGGGACGTGTGGAGGGGTCCTTGCAGGTGCTCCTGGAGCCAGGTCCCTAGTAGCTCTGAGCCTCCAGACCCCACTCCCTGGAGCTAAGGGCTCCCTGCTCCCCGTTCCTGCACCGGCCCAGCTTTAGGGGTGCCCAGGGCTCCCTTCCTCATCATAGGTCTGATTCACCTTGATGACCCCAAGCTCCACTGCAAAGTCAGGAGGGCAGAGAATGCTGCCTGGGTCATGGTCAAAGTGAGTGCAAGGGCACGCCGGTGTGGACAGGCACGTTTCCCTCGTGGCCTTCCGCAGGGTGTCTCAGGGTCCGCGTCCCGCCTGGGTGCTGACTCGGCGAGCCCCCTCACGAGGGCCTGGAAACAGGCTCCCTCCGCGTGGAGGGCTGGCTGTCTTTACTAGAACCCCCCGCATCCAGCTCCTGGGTCTGCCGGCCAGTCGAGCCCAGCTCCGCCCGGAGAGTCAGGCCTGTCTCTCTGCAGGTCCCCACCCTGCCCCAGCGCTTAGCCCCAGGCTCACCAGCAGTGCCAGCTCCCCCTGCAGGGATGCTGGGCTCAGAGAGGCTGGCTGGCCCAGCCTTGGCCCCCTGCCTGGCCACCAGTGTGGAGCCCAGAACAGGTTGAGCAAGCAGGCATGGCCATGGGCAGGGATTTCGGGGTGCTGTCTTCTTCCTCCAGCTCCAACCCCCACCCCAGATCTGGCCTTCTTCCCTTCACAACGATTCACCCCAGGCCCCAACACCACGTTCCCACCCAAGGAGCCAGATGAGTGGAGGAGGGGCCGAGCAGACAAACCTTGGGCCTGACACGGGACGTGGCACACCGTGGTCTGGTCCTACAGCGTCATCGTATCTCAGCTATTGCCCAGTGCTGTGTCGTGCGTGGCTGGTCGAGTTTGGCAGGATGGGGACGTGTGTGGGGGATGGGGCGTCTGGCTAAGGGTTGAGTGCCAGGCCCTGGGTACTGCTCAGCCGGGGACCCAGGAACTTGTCAGAGGCAAAGCAGCGAGTCACGTCCATGGGCACGGATGCCCTGGGAACAAGACCAGGGCAGAGAGCCTAGCTGGGGCTGCCTGGCCCTCCGGAGAGAGAGCGTAGGTGCAGGCCTGGGGCCTGTGCTCTGGGCAGAACCCAGGCCCGCAGTCGCCTGCCGGGCCAGCTGGTGGGGCTCTGAGCACAGGCCGTGAGCTGGGGAGCGTCCGGGGGGCTGGGTGTGCAGCAGAGCCCCGTGCCCACATCTCCGGCGGCCCAGACGGGAAGGAAAAGCCCCGTGCAGACATGACCCACAGCCTGCCACTGGCTGCAGGGTCAGAGCCTGGGGTCAGAGGGGCTGGGGCTGGAGTTGGTGTCCCTAAGGCAGGGCCCGCAGGAAAGGAAGCAAGCAGCTCTGCCCCGAGGAGTCTCACGGGGTCCAGAGCCCTCACTGGCTCCCCATCGCCTGCTGGCCCAGGGCTGCCAGGACCAAACACCACAGACTGGGGCTCACACCACAGACGTTTGTCTCCCAGTCTGGAGGCTGGGAGTCCAAGGTCAAGGTGCTGGAAGATTCCGCCCCTGGTGAGAGCTCACTGCCTCCTCTTGCTGTGTGTGGGGGGGGGGGGGAGAGAGTACTCTGACCTCTCTTCTTCTTATGAGGGTATGAATCCCACCCTGGGTCCCCACCCTCATGGCCTCATGGAACCCCAAACACCTCCCAAAGCCCCCACCTCCTAACACCTTCACTTTGAAGTTAGGGCTTCAGTATATGAGTGGTGGGGGGCAGTGCACATTCAGTCCACAGTACCAGTTGCCAGCCGTCTCTGGGACTCGTTTCTCCAGCTCCTGGGGTGGCATCCCAGGGCAGGAGGCCAAATGCTCCGAGTCCCGGCCGTCCCCCCTGCCCAGCCCCGAGAAGCTGGATGGCTCTTCCTTCCAGCAGGCAGCTGCTCTCACAGGACCCCCTCTCTCCCTGGCCAGGGCCTCGCACAGCTACCCTGAGTGACGTGCTCTGAAGGACAGGTGGGGAGGGCCCAGCACAGCAGGCCGGGGACAGCCAGGACATCCGCACAGCCCAACTCTGTCTGGACGGCGGCCGCGGCCCATCAGGGGTTTGCTCCTCCTGTCACGAGTCTGTGCTAATGAGGGCCCTGCAGGCGGGAGGCTGGCCACCAGCCTCTTCTGAGCATGACTCGCAGCCATGAGGGGACGTCTACTCTTGGACGGCCTTTGCACTTCAGGACCTCGGGAAAGGAGTCAGAATTCCCACGGGTGTTATCACCATCTGAAGATCGACTAGGCTTTGAGAACACAGGAAATGCTGCAGGCACAGTGCGTGATCCTCGAGCTGGGAGTGACCGGAGAGACCCCTGCAGCTGCGCTGGACAGGGCCTCGGCGGAGGGGCCAGGGACACCTGCCCTGGGCTGCGGCTAAGGAGCCAAAAGACCCTTCCTCCTCTTCCCACAGCTCTTGGTCCCTGGGCTGTGGTGGCCGCGGGGTGCTTCACAGAGAAAGGCGCCCCCAGCACCGCCATCATCTCTGGTGTGTGGAGGACAGACAGGAGCGGGGCTGGCCCTGGGCAGAGGGGGAGGGGCCAGAGGTCCCGCAAGACGTCCCTTAGCGAAACGGCTCCCCACTGCCTTGTTCGAGAGCCCGAACGGCAGCAGAACTCATCTTGCACCAGCCTGTCAGGGCTGCCCCGTGTGCTGGGCTGAGGCTGCCCTCAGACCCAGAGGGGACGCGCCCCCAGACTGGTCAGCCATGTCTGGCGTGGGCGCAGACCCAGGATGGGCACCGGTGTTTGTCTTTGCCTGGAACGATCTGTCATGAGACCTGAAGGCACTGCTGAGACACTCCCACCACGCTGCACCCAGGGAAATATTTGGTGCACCTGCCAGGTGGGTTCTCGCGAGGCTGCAGCTTAGTCCTAGTCTGTGAGTCCGAAATGCCTGGTGGGTGACTCACCTGAGTGCACGGGCACCACGAGGGAGGCAAGACAGGGAGGATTGTGCCCCGTGGCTCCCAGCGTGGGGGGACTTCCAGGCCTTTCTCTTCATGCTCAAAGACAGCACTTGGGAAACGGTTTACCGCTTGTTTCCCCTTTTCTTCAAGTGCACATCGGCTTCTGAGCTCCGTGGGCCATGGATCAAAAGCAGGTGGGCACGACCGTCAGCAAACTCCCACACTAAGACGGAACCTGGGCTGTAGGACGGCTCCTCCGGGGACCCCCATCTCGGGGTGGGATGTTTGCACTCAGCTCTTCCTTTCTGTCCTGCCAGAAACGGGGACATTAACCCACCTGCTCAAAGCTGCTTTCACGGCCATGGATGGAGCAGACCCGCAGGGGAAGCACGCTCATCCCCACACACGGACAGATTCCTCCCTTGACAAAGCCCACACAATTAGATGCAGACGTTCCCTGGATTTCTCTTTAATTCTAGAAAAATAAAACAGTGCTGCAAAGCAGACCTCAATCTCCAGGGAAGGTGTGTCACTCCAGGTGAGGCTGTGTGAACCCAGCGGGGTGCCCCCATCCAGGCGGGGGCGGTGGGTGCGGCTGGGAGCCAGGCAGCCGAGTTCGAAGTTCCTTCTACCCCTCGCTCACCGGGGAACTTCGGGTAAGTGCTGTGCGCTCGCTTTCTGAGCCTGTTTCCTCCCCTGCAAAACGGGAGCTCATTCCTTCTGTTGTCCATCCGTCCATCCACTCAACACCTGGACTCTGCCCAGGGCGTGGGGTGAGCCCCGCTCAGTGGGGCCGCAGAGCCAATGAAGGGAAACTGTGCCGTGCTCTGAGCATCCAGCCCTCCCCGGACGCCTTCCCAAGCACCTCCCACTCTCCATCCCCCAGCCAGCCCTAGGCAACCCTAAAGTGCTTTCTGTCTATAGATGTCCTTATTTTGAACATTCCACATAAATGGAATCATCCAGTATGCGCCCTTAGGCATCCAGCCTCTCTCACCGAGCACCATGCTTTCAAGAGTCCTCGGTGCTGTCCCATGAACCAGCACACCATTCCTTTCTCGTGGCCGAGTCATATTCTGCTGTGTGGATGGACCACGTGCTCTGGACTCAGGCATCAGCGGATGGGCCCTTGGCTTGTTTCTACTTCTTGGCGATTTTGAACATGCTGCTGTAAACGTCCATGCATGAGTTTTCATATGAACGTGCGTTATCTTTTCTCCTGGGCCCGTGTCTAGAAATGGGGTGCCTGGATCCCACGGTATGTCTGTGTCTCATCCTTTCAGGGCTCTCAGATTACTTCTCACGGTTCTGGCACCATTTCGTACCGTGCCCGCCGTGCAGGCAGGTGCTGAGCTCCACCGACACCTGTTACCCTCCGACATTGGCCTCTACCCTCCCCGTGGGCGTGAAGTGGAAAACCGGGTTCTTCAGGTGCTTTCCACTGTAGGGAGCCAGGTCGTGTGCAGGGACCTGCAGCAGAGTGGCCGGAGCCCCCGCCGCTGGGACGGACTTGGCCTCCTTTGAGCCAGCGGGCTGGTGACGAGGCTGGGATGCTGCTGGGAGAAGGAACGAGGAGGGCTGTCATCGCAAGCCTCAGGGCTCTTTGCTTTGCCCAGTGTTCTGCCTTGAGGTAAATATCTTCTCACGGGTTGTGTAGGGCTTCTGGAAGCTTCCTTGACTTGCTCCCTGATGTTCTGACCTCCACTTTCTCAGGGGCGACTTCCCCAGGTCCCTTCCTGCTTTGGAAATGTCGCTGTGTCTGTTCTTCCACGATCCTCGTGGTTGTGGGCTTACGCCTTTTGAGACTCTTCTCGCTGTCACTTCACTGGGCTTCCCAAGGGAGCGAAAGGAAGGAAGTGCCCGTGTCTGTCTGCCATTTTCACTCAGACGCCTCTGTTCTCGGAGCAGCGCTGCTGATGGCAGATTTCTTCCTGTCTCGCCTTGCGGCCAAGGCACAACTCCCCCGGCACCTGCCTTCCTCCGTGACGTGGTCTTTACTGGCCTCTCTGTGGCCAAACCACGCAGATCTTCACGGACGTGCCACACAGTCACACGTGACTCTGAGCCTCCGTACATTCTGTTCTTTCTGCCTGTGCTGCTCTTTCCTCTTCATCCGGCAGATTGCTTCTAGCTGTAAAACTCAGCTCGAGTGACACCCGCATCAGGACTTCCGAGACCCCCGACCAGACCCCTCAGGGGACCCTCGGCACGCGGCGCCGCGGCTCACCGTCTCCGGCTCTGTGGGCTCTCGGGCGTTCGTCCGGCCTGCAGACAGAGCACGGTGTATAGCAGGTATCAATGACTCTTTGCTGAAATAATTGATGCGTAAGTGAATATGTAAATGGATCTGTAAAACGCGGACTCGAGAAAGCATCTACCGAGTTCTTGCTGCATGTAAGACACCGTGCGGCGGTTTGGGAGGAGGGAGAGCCCAGACGGGGCGTCTCGGGCACAGCATGGCCCGGCGCAACGCCCTGGCTCTCAGGGTCTCTCTGTCTCTCGAGGGCAGGGGGTGTCCCTGTTGCCTCACTCTGTGATGTGCACACAGTAGGACGATAAATGCCGTGAGCAAAGAACAGGAAGATAACCTGCTTTGCCTCTCTCTGTAACACTGGGCAAATCACTGTAGCCCTCCAGGAGATGGAAACGTGGAGTTTGGTTGTTCTTTCTTTCTTGTTTTATGGAATCTTTAAAATCCCCCAAACTGAAACAATACAGAAGTGTGTAAAGACAAAGTTAGCAACCTCCTCGCCGCCACCTCTCACCCTTCTCCCCAGAGATCACCAAGGTTGATTTCTTGCTGCTCATCCTTGCTCACCTTTCTCTGTGTTCGGAAAAAGTATACACTCATTCCCCTGCATGGGTTTTGCTTTTTTTTTTTTTTAAAGATTTTATTTATTTATTTGACAGAGATAGAGACAGCCAGCGAGAGAGGGAACACAAGCAGGGGGAGTGGGAGAGGAAGAAGCAGGCTCATAGCAGAGGAGCCTGATGTGGGGCTCGAACCCATAACGCCGGGATCACGCCCTGAGCCGAAGGCAGACGCTCAACCGCTGTGCCACCCAGGCGCCCCTGGGTTTTGCTTTTTATCAAAATGGAATCATTCTGAACACCGGCGTGGCACCTCACTATAAAAGCACTTTGAAAACGTTCGATTCTCTCTCCGTGAGGGATTATTGCCTTTCAAAATCTGGAGACCTTCCTATTGCCCTTAGCAATCCCTGCCTGCAACACATGAAAATAAGAAATGGGAAATTCAGAATCCAGAATAGAAGGAATGATGTTAACTTGCTGCGAACCCCAGCCTGTCCCTCCCCCACCACTTGGAGAGCTCAGGACTAAGCACCAAATCATGACTGCAAATGCCTTTCTGACAGCTCCATATTCTGTTCTGCTCAAGACACGGCCACGCATTTCCCAGTTGAGATTCCTCGGACAACCTTACAAGTTGAATGATGTGCACGTGCTGGGCTTGCAGAGCCCGGGGTGGGGACTGTGGACATCCAGATGGTGCTGAGTCCTGCCAGCACCCCCACATCCGTGCTTAGGGGGATGGGCTGTGTTTGTTGAAATGCCTTGCAGTCGGCACCGGGACCCACCTGTCCTGGCCGCCGGGGGGCAATGTCATGGAGAGCAGAAAGGCCATTGGGGTTCTCCCGGACACTCCCCTCCTAGAGGGGAGAGGGGTCTCCAAGCTCACAGAGAATTGGTGAGATACAATGCACCAGGCTCCTCCCCTCCAGACCCTGCTCCTGACTGTTCCCTTTGGATCTCTGCAAGCGTCTTTCCCAAGTCAAGAAGTGCTTCATCGTGCAATCCCAGTGGCTGGCAAGGGTTCGTAGGCTGGCGGTGGCTGGCGGTGGCGAGCAATGGTGAGCAGCCAGCCCTGGGCTTCCTGCTTCATTTCGCAGCAGCATGGGCCTTGGCCAGAGGCGCCCGCGGAGATAAGGGGCACGCGGACAGCTGACTGGTGGGATTGTGAGCTTCTCTCTGCAGGACTGTGAAGGATCCTGCTTTGACTGGAAGCTGAGCACAGCCCGAGGAAGTGGCCTGTGACGGTAAGCACCTGAAATGACCTGCAGGCGAGCCCTGGAGAACGATGGCTGCCTTGACCCTCCAGGGCTGGGCTGGGCTGGTAGAGAGCTGGCCAGTTCTCTCCAACCGCCTGACTGAGGCGATCTGGGAAGACTGCGTGTCCTCTGGCCCCCGGCTACTGCACAGCCCCTGCCAGCCTGCCTGCCCCCAAAGGGTGTAGGTCCAGAGAGGTGGACAGCAAGGTCAGGCTCCGGGGAAGCTTTCTGCTTCCAACGTGAACCAATTTCCCACCTGGGGAGGAGTGAGGCTGGCCACCACAGGGCAGGAATGCTGTGTGGTGGGGGGTGGGACACACGGAGGCCTGTGAGTGTCTGCACACATTTCAGGGAGGCTATCAGCACACAGACTCGGGCCATCCCGGGGCCACCAAGCCTGGGACGGTGTGGCTGGAAGCAGGCCTGACCCTGAGTGGCCACCGCTGGCCCTGAGACCCCCAGCACAGGCAGCTGGGTGGGAGTGGGGCTGGCGGGGCCAGGATGCACACCTCACACCCCAGCACTGGGGCGGGCCACGGAGTAGACAGCGTGGTGGAAGCAGTGGCATCTGAGCCCTTGTCCAGGGCTCTGAGCAGCCCTGAGATTCTGTCAATGTGCTGAGTCTGCAGGGGCAGCTCCCCGGGCTGCTGGCGAGGGGGCAGAGCACAGGGCAGAGGACCAGCCTTGCTCCTCCCACGCCTCACAGCCCCAGCCAAACAGATGCTGCTGGACAGAGCCTCCGGCCAGAGCACAGCGGGCAGCGAGAGGCGGGAGAGCAGCCTGCCTCCCCTGAGTGTGCAGATGGTGGAGGAGGGCTTGGGCAGGACCTGCTCAGATGGGGGGGGCATCACAGGACCTGCTCAGATGGGGGGAGCATCACAGGACCTGCTCAGATGGGGGTGGGAAGCATCACAGGACCTGCTCAGATCGGGGGGGAAGCATCACAGGACCTGCTCAGATGGGGGGAGCATCACAGGACCTGCTCAGATCGGGGGGGAAGCATCACAGGACCTGCTCAGATCGGGGGGGGGAGCATCACAGGACCTGCTCAGATCGGGGGGGAAGCATCACAGGACCTGCTCAGATGGGGGGGAGCATCACAGGACCTGCTCAGATGGGGGGAGCATCACAGGACCTGCTCAGATGGGGGGAGCATCACAGGACCTGCTCAGATGGGGGGGAGCATCACAGGACCTGCTCAGATGGGGGCGGAGCATCACAGGACCTGCTCAGGGTGGGGGGGAAGGCAGGGTGGGAGCTGAGATGGATAAGCTCAGTTTCATCACAGGAGGCTGAAGTCCCTTTGTGAGGGACAGACCCCAGGTCTGAGGTCATGTGAGTCAAATTTCGCAGCCCCTACAAGACGCACCACAGATGGCGATGCCCAGGAAAGGCAGGAGCTGGGAAAGGACCTACAGGAAGGCCCAGTGAGCACAGCGGGATGGTTCCTGAGAGGCCGGGCCTCCAAGAGTCTCAGCCCGGGGGCTAGATAGCTGCCCCCTCCCTGCTGTAAGCACTGGGCACTTGCCCCTTCCAATGGGACAAAGTCACAAGATGGAGATGAAGGGAGTTGTTCTGCAGGGACCTGTGGCCTGAGACGTCCCCGGATGAAAGGCAGCGGCCTTGGGAGCCTTAGGTCCGCGGGAGCACCGCACAGTCGGGTCACAGAGGAGGCCAGCCGCGCCCTCCAGGGTAGCTTCGTTCAGCTTCACAGCGGAGGCTGTGCGTGCCCCAGGAATGCGGGATTAGCCCAAGGCCCCACAGCACAAGCCCGTGTAGTGAGGACCGAATTCAGGGCCGGCTGCGTGCAGGCGCCTCCAGCCAGAGGAGCTGGTCCTGACCCAGGTCCTGAGCTGTGTCTCCAGAACGGGGAGCCCCCAAGTTTCCCGAGTGGTGGCTGCAGACACCAGCAAGGGCTCACCTCTACCCGAGAGTTTCCAGAGCTGTAGAGGAGGGAGGCTGGGTGGTCAGCTGCAGAGAGGGTGAGGGCTGGGGGCGCGGGCAGCAGGGACCGGTGAGGCCCACGTGGTGGCACCAGCCCCAGGCCCAGATGGTTCCGGCCACGGCTGACTTCTCCAGGAAGAGCTGACGCCTGTCGAGGGGGCTTGTCAAGAAGTGCTGCAGGGGGGAGGGGGGAGGCCAGGCAGGGTTGATGCCAGGCGGGACACCTGGCTCCTCCCACACACCCCTCCCCGCCCCGTGTCTCTCTGAGCAGAGCTGGGAAGTTACCTCATCTACAAACAGGTGACTTTGAGGAAACTATGTTTCCCCTTGTGGAAGCCGTGTACATTTATTACTGAATAAATAGATAAAATAGAAGAATGTTTTAAAGAAAATAGCCATCAACCATCACCCCACCTCCTAGTGATGTTTTTTTCATTTTGTTTTATTTCCTCACAGTAATGTGTATGCATTCTTTTTTTTTTTTACAAAGCTGAAATAATTAAAACCTGTGTTCTCCACAGGGCTGTCCTCCCGAGCGTCTGCGCCACGCCCCGTGGTGATCGGAGGGCCCCGCGCCGCGGCCCGTGGGGGCTGGGGCTGCGACGGCAAACCTAGATATCCCCCGCCATCAATGTCTGACTTTTTAGCCAGAACTCCGTGTCTGGAAGGCTCATGTCGCCAGCCTCGGAGGGTCTCCCTCTTAGAGAAGGGGGTCCCTCACAGGCCCTGCTTTTGGGAAACCAAGGAACAGAGAGGCTTTGAAAGTCCCATCGAGTTCCCTGGGGCCCTGGTGCGGGTGGGAGGTGAGTGGTGCCCGAGGGGGAGCTGGCAAGCAGGCCCGGCTCCTGGCGGGGGGGGGATCCAGGATTTTGTCTCTCTGTCTGGGGGGCACAGGACACAGTAGAGAACCGGTGTTGGAGGGAGGCGCCCACAGAGGGGCCGGGGCTCAGGGGGGCAGCCAGGGATGGGTCTGTGTGCTCCGCAGTTGTCAGCACCAGACAACAGCTACAGGTGCCAGGTCCCCTTCTCCTCCAGCCGCGGCCCCCCTGCCCCTGCAGTGCCTGAGGGGAAAGGAGTGGGAGGAGGCGCATCCGGAGGGAGGCAAGCCCATGGCAGGCCCGAGAAGGAGAAGCTGTGAGCCCGAGGGGGCCGCAGTGAGCCGGGGTGGAAACCACCTATCGCGTTTATTCATTTGGAGATGAAATGATAAAACCCACCAGCAGAGAAAGAGCAGGTACCACGTCGCGGACCCACACGCGCACCCAGATTCGGCGTGTTGACCCGTCGTCCTAGTAGCCACAGCACGGGCTCTCTCAGGAGTCAGCACAGCCCCCCGGGCCTGATTCCCATGTCCTGCACACTGTGGGGCGTCTCCGTGCTCATTTCTTTGCACCCGCTGTGCGGACAAGGAAGGGGGAGCAAGGCTGAGAGGTAAGGGCAGGGCTGCTCCGGGCAGTTCATGGGGTGTCCCTGGAGGGGACTTAGGTTTACGCGATCTGCTCTGGACCCCGTGTACCCCTCGAATCCGAGGACTCCTGATTATCCGCTCCTGGAGACCCGTGGGCACCACCTCTGCGCACAGCTCCATTCTCCTGCCATTAGTGCCTCCCTCTGGGCTTTCTGTACTTGCTCCAGCTCTGTGACTGTATTCCTTCCTTCTAGTTCGTCCTCTTTCTCCCTGTGTTCTGTCGTGGTTGTCTGCTAGGGCTGCCGTGGTAAAGGACCACAGCCCCAGCAGCTTCAACAGCAGAAATTAATGGTCTCCCTCCCCCGGAGGCTCAGATGCTGGAGGCCACCAGGCCAGGGCATCCACAGGGCTGGTTCCTCTCGAGGCCTCTCTCCTGGGCTCGCAGGCGGCCGTTCTGTCCCTGTGTCCTCATGTGGGTGATCCTCTGTGAGTGTCTGTGTCCTGATCTCCTCTCCCAATAAGGACACCAGTCCTATGTGAGTAGGACCCACCCAAAGGACCTCAGTTTCACTTACTGACCCTTTGAAGACCCCGTATAAAAACATAGTCACCTTCTGAAGTCCTGGGAGTTAAAACTTCAACAGGAATTTGGGGGGAACAACTCTATCTTCCAGTTCATGAATTCTCTCTTCGGCTGACTCTAATTTGCTTTTTTAAGTGTCACATGAGGTTAAATTCCAAATACCTACACAGTCCTTTCTAGAAGTTTGTTTTGGTTCCTCCTCAAATCTTGTTCTTTACTTAGGATTTCAGTTTATCCATTTTTCATTTATTCATTTCAAATGTTCTCTTTCCTTTCAGGCTGTTTCAGGAGACAGAGTTCCCAGGGGTGCTAATTGCCCGGCTCGGGTAGATGCTCACTGCCTGAGTGCACATTCCGAAGCGTGGGAAGGCCTGGGGCCGGGGCTGAGCGAACTGCCTCAGGCATGGTTCTGCCTCTGTTTTTGGTGGACACCCAGGACTGGCCCAGGACTCATTAAACGGTAGCTTCTTAGCTTTGAATTCCACGTGGTATAAATCTGAATTCCCTAAAATATTCACGGTTGGGCCCGGGGTCTGGTTTTGCACCTGGCGTCCCGGTGCACAGGAGAATGCCCACTGCCTCTCTGGGCCGGTGGGTAAGGGTTTCTAGTCCAGCTTCCAGACCCCCTGGCCAGCGCTCACCTCCAGAGCCCACAAGATGGCAGTGACGGTGTGGGGAAATGAGGGCAGCAATTTTGCTCCAGGCCTAGAGTTTCACAAGTGGGCACAGAGGAACAAGGACAGAGGTGTTTTCTGTGGTTGTGTGGAAACAATTCACTTTGGATCTGTGCAGTTCCGTTCCTTGCTAAATAGACATCTGCGGCTCCTTCGTATGGCCAAACGTTAATCGCTTCCTCCGTCCGAAACTCCTTGCAGTGGGGGTACAGGCAGCGGATCCAGATTCCCCCAAAGACCCCCTGCCCACATCTTAGATGGCGAAGTGGGCCTAGTGGGCCGTGGCTGCAGGTGGGGGCACACCAGAGTCTATGACGACCTACAGAAGAGGAGTAGCTGGGTCCTCAGGGTGGCCATGAGGCCACCGGCTCAAGAGTGACCAGGGCTACTGGCAGCGGGGATGAGGGGGAAGCCACCGCAACAGTTGGTGTGTATTTTTTCCAGGCAAATGGTTGGAATGATTTTTCCCAGTGGACCCGAGGAGAGAGACATGAAGCTTGGCTGAGCAGGAGTGGCTCGGGGGAGGGGGACATGCTGGCCGGGGAGGAGGCCACGGACAGGAAGCAGCCAGTGAGCCGTAAGGGCCCGGCTTCCCAGGCAGAGCGACGCGTCAGCGATGGGCACCCCCAGGTGGCAGCAAATTCTAGGGAGGGAGAGCAGAACAGAAGTGAGGTTGCAGGAGGTCAGGGTTCAGGCCCCAAGAGGCTGGGGTGCCAAGCATTCTCAGAAGTATGACGGCCACTCGGGGTGGCGGGAGGAGGCAGGGTGCAGAGGAGAACCAAAGCCAGTGTCCCGGGCCCAGGGAGGAAGCAGTGATGAGCAGACCTGGAAGGTGTCCGATTGGACGGGGTGCGACTTGGCCAGATGGCACGAGCCGCGAAGAACAGCTGGCTTCATTCATTCCAGTGTGGAGAAGCGTGGATGAGGAGGGGCCTTGGGAGCAAGCCAGACCCCTCTGGTTCTGAAGCCTGAGGGGCTTCTCTGCCAGCAGGGGTGGTGCAGGGCTCAGAAGGTAGGCGGTGCGTTCTCCATGGAAACTGCGTCCCTGGGGCATCCAGGGAAACGTGGGCCATAGCCGAGCGTGTCTCACTCTGCTTGGGCAAAGGACTGGATAACGGGGACAGCAGGACGCTGGCATGGCGGGGTTGGCCCATGGCTGCCAGTGGGGCCCCAAGGACACGACCTGGGAGTCCCTGGTGGCAGGTCTTGTCTCTGTTGGAAGAGCCCCATGCTCCCAGACACCCCGTGGCCACTCCGCCTCTCGTCCCAGTGAGGTGGCCTCCAAAGGAGGAGGGGACACCCTTGGCACTCGGGAAAGGGAGACGATGCTCCCAGAGAGACTTGTGCTCAGTCCCCACTACATCCGAGCCCTCCACGGGCCGGGGAGGGCTGGCTGCTCAGAGGGGCTCCCGGGTCGCCTCTGCTGCCCATGGCCCCTCCCTGTGGAGGGTGGGTGCTCAGATGGAGTGATAGCAAGAGCCAAGGGATTGGGATGGGGACCCTGGCTCTGCCCACACGCGAGCCAGCCACTCCTCCAACATGAGCCGGGACTGACAAGGCACCTCCTGGGTGTCATGCCCAGTCCCCGCCAGGTACATCATGAACGAAACAAAGAGTCCTGCCCTGGAGGAGCTCACCCGCCCCCCAGGGAGCCAGAGACCCTTTGGGCACATCACCAGCCAAGCCCAATGTCCCTTTCCTGGGTGCCACCTGCCTGGGGGTTCTGTGGCAGCAGCTGCAAGAAGGGGAGGTATGGAGAGCCAGATGCCTGTCCCGCAGGTGAGCTGGGACTCCACCCATGGGTGCCTGGCCCCCACACAGACCCACAGCTCCTTATTCCACGGCCTGTGCCTGGAGCTGGAGAGAACACCTCCCCCCCGTCACACGGCAGTGTCTAGGGGACTTTACCGTTGCCTTCTGAGCAGGTCGGAGGGACAGACACAGAGAGCCCTTGAGGGTGCCGGGGCTTGAGTGGCAGGCTGGTAAGGAGAGGCAGGAGAGAGCAGGAGTGGAGAAAGGCCCTGTGTGGCCCCGCAGCTCACTCTGCCCCCCAGAGCATAGATCCCCTATTCGAAGTGCAAGCCCCAGGGTCAGCAGACCAGGCGAGTTTCCCCGTGCCTGAGGGACTCCTGGCTAACAGTGGCTCCGAGAGTCGCCCCATCTGTTAAGACACTGGCACATCATCCCTGGCCAGGTCCTTCACAGTTCAGGTTAGACCTAATAGCCACGCTTAGACCCACTAGTTGATGGCAGGGATGTGTGGGACGGCCCATCTGTCCTGGCAGTTTCCCCAGGAGGTCATGCACCCAGCAGGCTCCGAGGCTCTGGAGCTGTTTCTCCATCGATGCTGAGCGACTTCTGTTGTTAGGAGTGGGCCCGTCGATCCTGCACACGCGGGCTCTGGTGGAGAGTGCGTCGGGAGCAGGGGCGCCTCTGACGCCAGGGGGCCACATCAGCCCCTCCCTGGGGACAGCCTTCCCACCACCGAAGTCAAATGTCGCGTGAGGCAGGCTCGGGGGCCAGACCTGTCCTCGGTCCGGAGCCGCAGGTGCCCAGACAGCGGCCAGCACCCCTCCATTTCTGATGCCAGACCCGCACCAGTTCTCCATGTCCTTCCTGGGTGCGGGAGTCCCAGGACAGAGCGGCTGGGGGAGGCCCGACCTTCCGAGCACCTCCTCCACCAGTGCCAACAGCAGGGGGCGCTCAAGTTCAAGAAAGGGCCCTCGGGGTCTGAAATGGAGCTAAGGCCCATCCCCCCCACCCCCCCATCCCCGGCCGGGGGCGGCAGCCTCAGTGAACTTGATGGGGTGCCTGACCACCCGACTGTTCCGGGGTTGGTGGGCACGGTGCAGGCCTGGGTTGGGGTGGGACGCCGCGGTCATGTCACAGCCCTGCGGGGAAGGGCTCCACCCTGCCGCTGGCCTGGGTTGCCCCTGGGAGTAGGGATGCCGCGGTCCCAGAGCAGGCCCCAGTAGGGAAAGAACACCTTTGGTTCCGCGGCCCATGGAAGGCATGAGACAAGTATGGAGTCTTCCCCGATGCATGCTGGCACCCTGGGCTGCCCCCCTGCCCCCAGACTGAGGACCCACCTGTGGGCGCTCGCCCAGTGGTGACTCTGTCTGCGGGACTCGGGTGTGGGTCCTGGCTGCTCCCTGGTCCCCTGGCCAGAGCATAGCGCAGACAGGGGCCCTGAGGCAGGCGCTTTCTGTGTGTGGGCTTTGTGCCCACGATCTGTGCAGTGCTCACTTAGCGTCTGTGCAGTGGGGCTCAGGACGCACCGTCATGGGTCCTGGAGAAGACATGGAGTCCCAGAGGGTGAAATGTCCTGTCTCAGTCACACAGCCCAGCAGTGGCAGAGCCATCCAGGAGCGTCCCACGCCCGCGCCTGTGTGCGCAGACACCACCCCTCTCCACCGCTCTGACAGCGTGCTAGAGGCTGGTTAAGTGGCCACCGCGTTAGCCTCCAAGGAAGACGGGCACCGGCGGCTCGAGCTGGCTCCTTCTCCGGGAGACCACACTGACCCGCCCTGCAGTGTGGAGCCCTCAGGGCAGCTGTGTAGGGGGAGACGCTAGAAGAGCAAATACGGCGCCAACCTGTGAGCACTGGTCACACCCAGCATGCCCGCTCTCAGGTGATGAGCCCCAGGACCCAGGCCTCTGAACAGGCAGGCCCATGGCCACTGTTCTGGCCCGTCCCTCCACGCCCCGGAAACGGAAGCCAAACCATCCAGCTATGGACGTCTTCCCTGAACACGAAATGCTGGTGAATTCTCTACACACAGGGATTCTGTGGGGCCCTACAGTGCCCAAGAGCTCCATGGTTGAGCTTTGTTTTCCCACAATGCCTTGGAGCTTTTGGTCTCTACGAGCCATGAGGCCACCTGTGGCCACAGAACAGACAAGACCGAAGAGCGAGGAGGAGGGGAGACACGGGGCTGCAGCGGCCACCAGCGGCAGGAAGGAGGCCGACACCCTGCCGCGTCCTCCCCCTCCACCCTCCGGCCCCCCAGCCTGCGGTGAGAGTAAACGTGGAACTGTCGCCCTGGCAGGCACCCCACAAGGCTGCTTCCTGGGGACCAGGCCCGGGAGGGCAGCGAAGGACAGGGCTGATGGCATGTCAGCCCCAGGGTCAGACTGCCACTCCCTGTCCCTGTAACCCCACTGGCTCTAGCCAAGGACTGCCCCTCTTATTGCACTTGGGCGCCTGTGAGCATGGGGTGACCCCTGACGAGGTCACCATGCCTGCCTGGCCCCAGCCCTGGCCTGCCTTGAACGGGGCTAAAAGCGGCTCCTGCTGCTGGATGCCGGCCAGCCAGGGAGGCCAGCTCTGGGTGTGGGCGAGGGTGCGGCCTCTGGCCCAGGCGCTCCGTTCTTCCCGGTGACTCTCCTTCTGTCCCCAAGGAGCATCCTCTTGCTGCCTGGGGGGCTGGGTTAACCCCTGGTGCAGGCTTTCCCGACCCTCCATGCACCACGGCCCATGGCAGCAGGGGAGACTTACAGCCCCTCCCAGACAACATAAGATGCAGGGGATCTCAAAGGAAACACATGGCATCAAAGTTGTTACCAAATATTGAAAAGCTAAATTTGCACTGCAGTGATCTTCGTGCTTCTCTGTTAACGTGCCACGTGGGAAGAGCTGTCACAGCAGCTTAGTGGTGCTGGGCCCACCTGCCAGGGAGTCTGGCCACGGCTGTGCGACAGGGAGGTTCAGTGGCCTTATCAGGCCTCCCGGGACCTCACTCATAAGAGAAAGAAACCCCACCTCAGTTAGAGGCTAGTGACGGGAGGATGTCCTCTCTTCCCATCCACATCCACGGGTCCAAGCCCGTCCAGGGGAGAGTCCCCACCTTAACCTTCCCCTGCTCCAGGCCCCCTCCCACTCCTCGTGCTCACTGTGGTCCTTACCCAGCTCTGATGGAGCCATTCCCATCCCAGAACCCTCAGGGACCCCTCCCCCCACCAGGGCTGGTACAGTCCCAGCTCCTTGGCCTCCCAAGCTCTCCAGGAGTGACCTGCTGCAGGTCTGCCGTCCAGCCTCACCTTGGCCTCCAGCCAGCTGGGTCCTTACTGGCCTGACATTGCCATTGTCCTCCAGTCTGCACCTCTGGCCTCCTAGCTGGCCCTGCCCAGCCCCAGACAGTCTCCTCCATGAAGCCCTGGTACATTCCCACCAGGGGCAATTTCCCTTCCCCGGGCCTCCTGGCACCAACAACATTCGATCTCCTGAGCTAATTCATCTCATTCCTGAACCTTGTTCCCAGCGAGCTCTTGTCCAACCCGGACCCTTGGGGCCAGCAGCAGCTCCACCCCAGCTAAAGCTGGGAGCCCGACCACCAGGGAAGGGGGCCTGCTGGGAGGGGCTGGGCTGGAACGGGAGCTCTGGGCAGGGACGCTGATGGGAGGCAGCTGGTCAGTGACAGGCAGCCTGGAGGCAGCGGCACCTGTCATCATTTCCGCCTCCCGTGCTGAGCTTCGGGAAGCGTCTGTGTGTTTGGGAGGAGCCGGCCTGCAGCAGAGGCCAGGGGCTCCCTGGGACATGGCAGTTCCCATTGTCTCACTCCCCCAGATTGGTCCTGGAGCTGGCCCCCAAGCTGGGGGACCCCTGGCACCAAGGCCTGAGGGGGGAGGGTTGTGAACATGGGTCTATGCGCTCTCGGTTCCCAGGCATGCCGTGGGTCAGACGTCCCCCACCACGGGCTCACAAGTTTCGCAGCCTCGGCCGAGTCACCAAGCCCGATCCTCTGTTTCCACATCTGGAAAATGGGCATATGTGGTTGACATGGAGGTCTCAGCACAGACCTACTGAGAGCATCGGTTGTCTTTCTTCCTCCCTCTCACCACCCTGACCCCCAGCTCTCCCCCACCCCTTGCAGGTGTCCCAGAGGTGCTCCCCTATTGTCTAAACCAGATTGGGTTTTGGGACGGGCGGGGAGGACTAGCCTGAGGGTCCAGCCTCGGCGAGGACCCTGAGTTGGGAAGCACTGTGGGGTCTTTTCTGTTGGTCCTGGATGCCCTTGAGTGCCTGGCCACCCCCTGGTTCACCCCACCCAGAGGCCTGAAGCCCCCGGGAAGGACAGCAGAGCTGCCAGGGCACCTCCAGCTGGATGCCTGGCAAGCAGAGGCCACTGTCTTCCCCGCCTGCTTCTCGGTCACCAGGGTAACCACTGGGACTGTCCCGGCTCCTGTCTTCTCTGTGCCCGGCCTTAGAGAGAATCAGGTCTTTTGATGTTCCTCCTGTTTCCCATCAGAGAAGACAATTATTTCCTTACTTTTCTCTTTCTATTATTCTTTTTTCTTAGAAGAACATTTTAAGATTTTTTTTTTTGGCCTTAGAATATAGTTCACTAAAATCCCACACTCTAACTACTGCTTTTTTACAGAGATGTGATTTCTTGTCGTCCATCCGACGAGCAGCCAGGTTCAGTGTTCCTGTCTGTGCTGGCGTTGCAGGGACACCTTTGTGATCATTTTGCCAAGCATCGACAGGGCTCCCGAGTGAGAGGGGCTGTGTGCAGGGGTTCACGGAAGCCTCACCACTCCCCACTCCACACCCCCTCCCTGCCCACCCCCAGCAACCATTGCCATGCCTTTGGGCTTTATCCGCGCACCGGTTCCCCTAGAGAGCACAAGAAGCACATGAACGATCACAAACCCTCTCTGCACCATCCTGCGCCCCACTTTGTTCAAATGCCACTGCACACGGGCCCTCATGGTGTCCCCGGCGCCCCCCCGTGGCCTCACCCCCTCCTGTGATGGGCATCTGGGAGTGCTCAGTCTCTGCTCCCGCCGAGAGCAAGCGCAGCGATGGCCTCGGGTGTGTGGGGGGAGGTTTCCCCAGCGTGTCCTGGGCACGCCACGCCGGTACTGTGGTTGGAGGTCAAATGCGTCCTGGCTTTGGCTCCACAGACCTTGTGGCTCCGCAGAAGCGGCTGGAGGTCTGCATTCCCACCGCCATCAGGAAGGAGCCCCGGTTCTCCCCTGTTCTCCCGTGTCTCACCCGCAGAGTAAGCCGTTATTCCCTGGATTGCACTCGGGTGAGCCAGCCGTGGAATATCAGCACTGCCTTGTTTCACGTTCGCTGCACGTAACCGAGATGGGCACCTGTCCCTGTATTTAGGACACGTGGGGGCGCCTGGGGGACTCAGTCTGTTAAGCATCCGTCTTCGGCTCAGGTCATGATCCCAGGGTCCTGGGAGCAAGTCCCGCGTCGGGCTCTCTGCTCAGTGGGGAGCCTGCTTCTCCTTCTCCCTCTGGCCCTCTCCCTGCTCGTTCTCTCTCTCAAAGAAATAAATAAAATCTTAAAAAAACAAAAAAGGCACATGCGCTTGTTTGTCTCCACAAACTGCTGGTAACTTTAGCCTGTTTTCCTACAGGTCACTGGACTTTTTCTTTGTTGTGGGGAACTTTGTGTGTTAGTGATTGGAGTCCTGCGTCTGTGATATTAGCTGCAAATATTTCGTGTGACTTTTTACCTCGCTTACGGTGTATTTTGCCATATAAATGTTTTAATTTTATATAGGCAAATTTATTCATCTTTGCTTGATTGCTTTTGGGTTTGGAGTCTTAGTTATAAAAGTTTTTCTCCGATTTCAGTTGTAAAAGGAGTCATGTGTTTTTTTCCCAGTACTTGCATGGTTTCCTCTGGGGTCCGCTGACATCTGTTGTGAGGAGTAGGTCCAGTGTGGCTCTCCAGGTGTCCCAAAGCCATTAATTAAAAAGCTCTTCCCCCCACTCACTTGAGAAGCCACATTGACCACATTTCACACGCAGTGCACCCATTTCTGGGTTTTCTACTCTATTCCATGGTCTATTTGTCTATAAATGAACTAATGCCACACTGTTTAAGAAGTTTTATAACATGTATTATATCTGGTCGACTACCCCAGACCTCCATCTTCTTTCCCAGGGATTTCCCGGCTATGCATTCCCCTCTGTGACAGAAAAACATTTAGAAGTGCCTGGTCCTACTGGACAAACTCTGGTTCCCTTCATGTCTCCTGGTTTCCACGTGTGCTGTCCCCATGCCCTTCTCTGCTTGGCAAGCTCTTGTTCCTTGAGACTCGGCACAAACATCCCCTTCGCTCAAAATCACTAAGCTCCAGTCACATTGACCTTTGTCCTGTCTCTCCAACAAGCCAAGTCCATTCCTGCCTTTGGCCTCTGTATGTGTGGGCTCTTCTGCCTGGACCCTCCCCTCCCTCAGACTTTCATACGAATGGCTCCTCCTCATCCGAACCTCAGCACAAAACCGCTGCCCCAGAGAAACCATCCCCGGCTGCCAGATTTTTCCCATCTGTTATTCTGTTTTATTTTCCTCATGGTGATTTTCTGTCTGTAAAATTATTTTACGTGTTCGCTTTATGTTGTATATACTAGAAGGTAAGATCTAGAAGAGAATTGACTTAATTTGTCTTATTATGCGATGAATCCTCAGGATCAAGAGCAGTGGGGGTGCAAGGCGCTCTACAAACGGTTTTGGATGAAGGATGGATGGACATATGGTTGGAGGGATGGATGGATGATGGATGGATGATGGGTGGATGGATGATGGGTGGATGGATGGATGGATGGATGGATGATGGATGGATGATGGATGGATGGATGATGGATGGATGGATGATGGGTGGATGGATGATGGATGGATGGATGGATGGATAGATGGATGATGGATGGATGATGGATGGATAGATGATGGATGGATGATGGGTGGATGGATGATGGATGGATAGATGGGTGATGGATGGATGATGGATGGATAGATGGATGTGGATGGATGGATGGATGATGGGTGGATGGATGGATGGGTGATGGATGGATGATGGATGGATAGATGGATGTGGATGGATGGATGGATGATGGGTGGATGGATGGATGGGTGGATGGATGATGGATGGATGGATGATGGATGGATGGGTGGATGATGGGTGGATGGATAGATGGATGATGGATGGATGATGGATGGATGGATGGATGGATGGATGATGGATGGATAGATGGATGATGGATGGATGATGGGTGGATGGATGGATGGATGGATAGATGGGTGATGGATGGATAGATGGATGATGGATGCATGGATGATGGATGGATGGATGATGGATGGATGGGTGGATGGATGATGGATGGATAGATGGATGATGGATGGATGATGGGTGGATGGATGGATGGATGGATGATGGGTGGATGGATGGATGGATGGATGGATAGATGGATGATGGATGGATAGATGGATGATGGATGGATGGATGATGGATGGATGGATGATGGATGGATAGATGGGTGGATGGATGGATGGATGGATGATGGGTGGATGGATGGATGGGTGGATGGATGGATGATGGATGGATGGATGATGGATGGATGGGTGGATGGATGATGGATGGATAGATGGATGATGGATGGATGATGGGTAGATGGATGGATGGATGGATGATGGGTGGATGGATGGATGGATGATGGGTGGATGGATGGATGGATAGATGGATGATGGATGTATAGATGGATGATGGATGGATGGATGATGGATGGATGATGGATGGATAGATGGGTGGATGGATGGATGGATGGATGATGGGTGGATGGATGGATGGATGATTGATGGATGGATGGATGGATGGATGGATGATGGGTGGATGGATGGATGGATGGATGATGGGTGGATGGATGGATGGATGGATGATGGGTGGATGGATGGATGGATGGATGATGGGTGGATGGATGGATGGATGGATGATGGGTGGATGGATGGATGGATGGATGATGGGTGGATGGATGGATGGATGGATGATGGGTGGATGGATGGATGGATGGATGATGGGTGGATGGATGGATGGATGGATGATGGGTGGATGGATGGATGGATGGATGATGGGTGGATGGATGGATGGATGGATGATGGGTGGATGGATGGATGGATGGATGATGGGTGGATGGATGGATGGATGGATGATGGGTGGATGGATGGATGGATGGATGATGGGTGGATGGATGGATGGATGGATGATGGGTGGATGGATGGATGGATGGATGATGGGTGGATGGATGGATGGATGGATGATGGGTGGATGGATGGATGGATGGATGATGGGTGGATGGATGGATGGATGGATGATGGGTGGATGGATGGATGGATGGATGATGGGTGGATGGATGGATGGATGGATGATGGGTGGATGGATGGATGGATGGATGATGGGTGGATGGATGGATGGATGGATGATGGATGGATGATGGATGGATGGATGATGGATGGATAGATGGATGGATGGATGGATGATGGGTGGATGGATAGATGGATGATGGATGGATGATGGGTGGATGGATGATGGGTGGATAGATGGATGGATGGATGATGGGTGGATGGATAGATGGATGATGGATGGATGATGGGTGGATGGATGATGGGTGGGTAGATGGATGGATGGATGGAGAGATGAGTGAATTAGTGGACAGATAGGTAAACAGATTGGTAGATAGAGCCTGCTCTAACTTCCCAAGCGGTTGGTCACCATTCCTCTGCTCCCAGAGAACTACGAACACCTCAGCACGTAGCCTACGAAAGGTGTTTAGCACTGTCCCCAACTTACTTGGACGTAAGATTTGTGAGGGCTAAATCTGTCTCCGATTGTCCCTGTCCCAGCCCAGAGGAGGTAGTCAGTAATGAACTCAGATGAGAGTGACAAGGCCACATGCCATAGCACAAGGGAGCATATTGGGTTCAAGGCTTTGAGGGGTTCCAGTGGTGCCTGGGAAATTACAAGGTGATATATGGTACCCCAGGGCCATACATCCTCCATAATCAGGCTCTCTGGAGCCTGTGGTCCCAGTCTGTTCTGTCTGGAGCCCTGAGATGTTCTCTTATAGCGATTCCAGCAGGAGGAGCACATGTTGTGTGCTAAGCATGGGATCTGACATCACCTCCCCCGTCCTGATACCAGGGCAGCTGTGGAAGTCATGGACAAAGGCTGAGTGGGCTGAGAGGTCAGACAGATCTTGGCTTCATAGGCTCAGTCACTATGGATTTTGAGATCCTATCTCTCTGGATACTGAGATGAGAATGAAAATGAGGTTGTCATGCCCACTCTCAGAGGTGTGCCAAGGCCTAAATAAGCCAGTATAAGCAAAAGCTGTGGCTCATATTTGGAGCATAGTAGTGACTCACAGGTGTGTGTCACCTCCTTCCCTCCCCTTCTGTCTCTTCACTCTTGTATGCCTTATTTTTGTATATATCTAACAACTGAGATATAATCAACACACTATACGCTTCACCTACGAATGTACCCTCTGTCTCCACAGATTCGCTTACTTTGGACATTACATAGAAATGAAATCGTGAAACATGTGGCTCTTCGTGACTATCTCCTTTCTTTAGTACATTTTCAAGGTTCATTCATGCTGAAGATATGTCAGTACGTCATCCCTGTTTTGTTGTCGAATGACATTTGTTGTTTGCTAGCACATTCTATTTACTCATTCATTAGTTGGTGGACAGCTGGGTTGTTTCCACTTTCTGGATATTAGAAACAGCACTGCTATAAACATTCTATACAGGTCTATGTGGAGATATGTGTTTCCACTTTGGGGGAGTATCCCTAGGAGTAGACATGTTGGGTCATATGATAACCCTAGGTTTAAGACTTGGAAGAACTTACAAATTTTCCAAAGCAGCTACAATATTTTACCTTCCTAACAGCAGTATCCTCTGGGTCCAGTTTGGTCACATCCCTGCCAACACTTGCTACTGTCTGTCTCTTTTGCAGCCGTGCTGTTGGCTAAGAGGTAGCATCCCACTGTGGTTTGATTTGCTTTTCTTTAACGGCTAGTGACGTTCAGCACCTTCTCATGCGGTTATTAGTCATTTGTCCATCTTCTTTGGCAAAATGTCTATTCTAATTCTTTGCCCACTTTTTAATTGGGTTATTCATCTTTTTATTGTTGAGTTGTGAGAGTGACTTATGTATCCTGGGCATAAGTCCTTTCTCAGATACATGATTTGAAAATACTTTCCTCCATTTTGTGGGTTGTCTCTTCACTTTCTCAATGGTGGTGTTTGCAGAACAAAAGTTTTTAATTTTGATAAAGTCCAATGTATCTATTTTTTTCCTTTTGCCAGTCATGCTTTTGGCGTCTTATCTAAGGGACTATTGCCGACTCACGGGCGCGAAGATCCATGTGTATAGTTTTGCCCAAGAGCTCTGCGGCTGCAGCTCTCGTATTAGGTCTGCGGTTCATTTTGACTCAAATTTTCTGCCTGATGTGGGGAAGCTTCGCTCTTTCCCAGGCGGACATCCAGTGGTCCCAGCACGCTTGTGGAAACATTCTTTGTTTTTCTGAAGTGGGCTTTTCCCTCCCCTGATGCTGAAAGGAATATATACTTTTTATCAGAAAACTTGGATGTTTTGAACAACACAAAGAAGATAAAAGTTACTATTGATCTGTTTTCGAGAGATACTTCGGAGCACATGACCTTAGAAGGTCTTGTATGAAGGTTTTTATATGAAAATGAGATTATCTCTCACATTGCTGGACTAGTTTTGGTCATTTTAAAAGGCTCCATAGTATTCTAGTGGCTGGATTTGCCATATATTCACTCCTGTGTTATTGAAAACTTGGGTTGTTTTTAATAATATCTTGTTACTACAGTCAATGCTATTGTTACTGGACCAAACATGTCCTGTAAAATGACAGGGCAAGTAAACCAGGGCAACTTAATAAACTCATTTAAAACAACATTCAGGGGCGCCTGGGTGGCTCAGTCAGGCTCTTGATTCTGGCTCAGGTCATGATCTCGGGGTTGTGAGAGCGAGTTCCGCGTTGGGTTCCATGCTGCACAGGGAGTCCGCTTGGGACTCCCTCTCTCTCCCTCTCCCTGTGCCCCTCCCCCACTTCTCTCTCTCTAAAAAATAAAATAATTCAAAAATAAATAAAATAAATAGCTTCTAATTTTTTTAATAATAAAAACATTTCTGCTTATACACCTCAGAAGCCCCAGAATCGTGGAAAGAATAATCCAGCACAGTCCCCACGACAGACACCATTGTTCAAATATCAGTGTATTTCCTTACATTCTTTTCTACGTGTGTATCGGTGTGACGGGGTTTTTATGAACTGGATTAGACTGTACGTTACAGCCATGCCTGTGTCCTCGGAGCTGTGGCTTCATGGTGTGAGAAGGAGGAGCTGGGCTAGGTTCCTTCTTGAACCTGGAGGTGCCAGCCGCTCACCCGAATCTCCACGGTCCTTCCAGCCCATCTCGTCCAGGGCAACCTTTCCCGCAAACAACGTCAACTCTCCCAGCCGCACACACGTGTCCGCAGGCTCTGCTGGGGCCTGGCTCTGCCACGGTGCTGGGGGGAAATGCGTACAAAGCTGCCACAGCTCAGGGAAGGCGCCCCCCGGGCAGCTGGACAGCAGGGTGTGGGCGGGAAGGGCTGCGGATCCCCAGGTAGCGGTGACCGCAGGGGCGTGCACATGTGGAACGCTGCCCGGGAGCCGGCCGCTCGGCTGCCCAAGGCGCTCAGGTGGCATGTGCGAGCCTGTCGGTTAGCTTCCCGAGCGGGCCCCTCTCCTTACCCCTGCAGGCTGCAGTGGCCCACAAGCAGGGCAGTGGGGAGGGGGGCCACGCGGCTCTCCTGCGGAGTGGAGCCTGACCTCTGGCTGGTGCAGCAGACAGACTGGAGGGGGCCTCTGGACGATGGTGAGCACCCTTGCCCACACACACGCGCACACACAGCCCAGCACACACACACACACACACACACACACCCCGCACAGGCCAAGGGGTAGAGGACTCACTTTTTCTGTCCTACCTCAGTTTCTGCAAGCACCCCTTTCTCCCCACATCTGGGCTGGGGACCTAGGTACCCAGCTGGGTGCTCCCCGAGCGGGGGCAGCAGGATCCCAAGGCAATTCCACGCACACACACGACACTCGGGGCCTTACTCCCTCCACAGACAGGGTGCGAATCACATGGACATCTCTTCCCAAGATCTCACCCTTCGGGAGCCAACACCGGGAGCCGGAATCTCCTGGTAGGTGACACTCCCCCATCTCCCCATCCCAGTAGGTGAGATTCCTTGCTTTGGGTTTCCTGACAACCTCCCCCAGCTGCAGGGAGACTCTGCGGGTTAGTCCGGCTTCCTGGGGTTATGCTGTGGTAACAGCTTATCCCAGGAGGTCCCAGCTGCTTTGCCCATCAAAGATGGATTTCTTTCTTTTTTTTCTTTTTTTTTTTTAATCATGATAAGTGTGCTCTTAATCCCCTATTCCCTCCATCCTCCGCCTCCCTCCCTATGGTGACCATGGGTCTGCTCTCTAGAGTTCAGGGTCTGTTCTGCAGTTTGCCTCTTTTTTATCCCCTATGTTCATCTGTGTTGTTCCTTAAATTGTGCTTATGACTGAAATCATATGGTATTTGTCCTTCTCTGACTTATTTCACTTAGCATCACACCCTCTAGTCCCATCCATGTCATTGCAAACGGCAAGATTTCATTCTTTTTATCGCTGAGTAATATTCCATCATGCGTGTATACCACATCTTTATTCCTTCACCTTGGGCTGCTCCCACATCTTTGTTGGTAATGCTGCTATAAACATTGGGGTACAGGTGCACCTTCGAATTAGTATTTTCCTGTTCTTTGGGTAAAGACCTAGTGTTACGATTGTTGGGTCGTAGGGTGGCTCTATTTTTGTTTTGGAGGAACCCCCACGCTGTTTTCCACAGTGGCTGTACCAGTTGCATTCCCACCAACAGCGCACAAGGCTTCCTTGTGCTCCACCCTCGCCGACACCTGTTGCTTCTCGTGTTGCTTGTTCTAGCCCTTCTGACAGGTGTGAGATGATCGCTCCTGTAGCTCTGATTTGTGTTTCCCTGATGACAAGTGATGTTGAGCATTTTTCATGTATCTGTTGGCCATTTGGACGTCTTCTTTGGAAAAATGTGTGTTCACATCTTCTGCCCATTTTTTAAAAAGATTTTATTTATTTACTTGAAAAAGAGGAGAGAGAGCGAGCATGAGCAGGGGGAGGGAGAGGGACAAGCAGACTCCCCACTGAGCATGGAGTCTGATGTGGGGCTCGATCCCAGAACCCCGAGATCATGACCTGAGCCAAAGGCAGATGTTTAACTGAACTGAGGCACCCGGGGGCCCCATTACCCGCCGCCCGCTTTTTAACTAGACCGCTTGTTATTTTGGTGTCCAGTTGTATCAGTTCTTTATGTATTTTGGACACTAACCCTGTATGGGATAGGTCGTTTGCAAATATCCTCTCCCGTCCCACAGGCTGCCTTTTAGTCTTGCTGCTCGTGTCCTTCCCTGTGCAGACGCTCTGTATTCCGATGTAGTGCGAATAGTTTATTTTTGCTTTTATTTCCCTTGCCTCTGGGGACATATCTAGAAAAATGTGGCTATGGTTGATGTCAGAGAGTTAATACCTGGGCTCTCTTCGAGGATTTTTATGGTCTTAGGTCTCACATTTAGGTCTTTAATCCATTTGGAGTTTATTTTTGTGTATAGTGAAGAAAGTGGTCTGGTTTCATTCTTCTGCATGTTGCTGTCAGTTTTCCCAACACCATTTCTTGACGAGACTGTTTTTTTCCCATTGGAGATACTGGCCTCCTTTGGAGTAGATTAATTGACCGTATGTAATCATGGGTTTATTTCTGGGCTCTCTAGTCTGTTCCTTTGATCTGTATGAGTATTTTTGGGCCAGTACCGTACTGTTTTGATGACTACAGCTTTGTAATACGACTTGAAGTCTGGAATTGTGATGACTCCAGTTTTGTTTTTCTTTTTCAAGATTGCTTTCTCTATTCGAGGTCTTCTGTGTCTCCATAAAATGTTAGGATTGTTTGTTCTAATTCTATGAAATGTGCTGTTGTTACTTTGATAGGGACTGCATTGAATGTGTAGATTGCTTTGGGTAGTACAGACATTCTAACAATATTTGCTCTTCCAATCCAAGAGCATGGAAAGTCTTTCCAGTTCTTTGTGTCATCTCCAATTTCTTTCTTCAGTGTTTTATAGTTTTCGAAGTGCAGGTCTTTCACTTGTTTGGTTAAGTTTGTTCATAGCTATTTTCTTGTTTTTGGTGCAATTGAAAATGAGACGGTTTCCTTAATTTCACATTCTGCTGCTTCCTTATTTGTGTATAGGAACGCAACAGATTTCTGTACATTGCTTTTATATCCTGCAACTTAAATGAATTCGTCGATCAGTTCTAGTAGCTTTTTGGTGCAGTCTTTAGGGTTTTCTATATACAGTATCACGTCATCTGCACAGAATGAAAGTTTTACCTCTTCCTTCCCAATTTGGATGCCTTTTATTTCTTTCTCTTGTCTGATTGCTGTGGTTAGGACTTCCAGTACTATGTTGAATAAAAATGGTGAGAGAGGACATTCTCGTCTTGTTGCTAATCTTAGGGGAAAAGCTCTCTGTTTTTCCCCATGGAGTATGATGTTGGCTGTAGGTTTTTCACACACGGCCTTTACCAAGTTGAGGTACGTTCCCTCTAGACCTACTTTGTTGAGGGTTTATCATGAACAGATGCTGTGCTTTGTCAAATGCTTTGTCTGCATATTTAAATGATCATATGGTTTTTACCCTTTCTCTTATTGTTGTGACATATCACATTGATTATTTTGCCACTTTTGAACCACCATTGCATCCTGGGATTAAAAAAAGATTTATCTTTTGCACAGGTTACAATCCTAGAGGGGTAGGTGCTATGGGGTGCTTTGCTCCACTCTGGGACCCAGGCTCATGAAGGCCCCACCACCTCAACACGTGGCCCAGGGCTGTTGCAGGGACAGACACAGGCCAGGCCCTCTCATACATGCTTCAGACACGGATCACTTCTGCACATGTCCCTCAGCCAGAACTGGCCCCGAGCTCCTGCCTAATCGGAAGGGCAGGGTGCAGAGCAGCAAACCCCTCTGCCCGCACCTCCAGGGCAAGGACGGTGCTCCTTACGGCTGCATCCTTAGGGCCCAGAATGGCAACGATGTCACTGAATGCTTGTTATGTGAACTGCCCTATTCTTTGCAAAGCTGGACAGAGACCAAGAAGGGAGCTGAAGCTAGCCTGCTACAGCCCCTTGCACTTCTTTCCCCACCACCCTTGGCCAGCAGAAAGAACAAGGCCATGGCCAGACTTGCCTGCCCGGGAACAGAGGCCACCCTGATGTGGAGGCAGGAGGGAGAGGGCAGCTCCCTGCATAGGCCACTGGGCCAGCTAGACAGGAGGAGGGAGGGAGGGGGGCAGGGGGAGAGAGGGAAAGAATCGGGGAAGGGAGGGAGGGAGGGGCAAAGAGGTGGGGTTTGATCCCTCTAGGCACAGGAGCCCTGACTGACCTCAACCCAGTCCTGCTGGGGTCTCCAGAGCCCCTGGTCATCTGAGTCTCTTCTCTTCTCATGAGCAGAGGGGAGAAGGGGGAGGAGGGAGGCAGCTGAAGAGTTTGGTGGCTCAGAGCCTCTCCTGGGCACGTGCAGACATCCCCTGTCCTCTTTGCAGGAGCAGAATGCGAGGCCCCCTCACAAGGGGCTCCCCACCTTGGAAGGGTTCAGGAAGAAGCCAGACCCCAGGGCTAGGAGAAAGTCTCCCCCACTCCCTCACTGCAGACCAGGGCAACATAGGCCCACCAATGGGCTGCCAAAAGGCCCACTTCACGATGTGGGACACAGAATTTCTCTAAGCCAGAGGGCAAAGGGCAGAGGGCAGAGGCCAGGCCCAAGCCCAATGGTGGTTCCCGCTCAGGCAGTGACGGGGGCAGGGGGGTTTCCTCCATTCTGTGAAAGGCAGACCCCAGTCTTCAGGATGAAGCAATGCCCACTGGCCTGCCCAGCTCCCGCTGCAGCGGCACGTGGCTCTGTGTGAACACCAGACACACTCTGACCATGTGGCTGTGGCCCTCGGGAGGCACAAGCAGGCTCTGGGATTGAGAGCATGGATGGGGCTGGGCTTGGCCAGTGGGGGCGGTGGCCACCTGCCTGCCCTTCTCCCACGGGGAGACCTCATGAGCGTGTCCCGAAGCATACAACCCTGGTGGTGATGGGAGGCTGTGGGGGCAGCAAGAACCCTGGTGAGCAGCCTGGAGGTGGTGGCCTGGAAGCTGGACTCAGTGGATGGGCTAGACCTCGACAGCTGGCTGCTGAGGAAAGAGTATTTCTGGCTCCCTGTGACCTTCCCTCTGAAGGCCTACTCCCCAGGCCCTAGCCCCTTGTCCCCATCTCCTGACCCCAGTGTGGCTCCCCATGTCTTCCTGCTGGGGGCTAATTAGGCCCAGCCCTGTGCCTGCTGCTCTCCAGGGGCTTAGCTCGTCTGTTTTTATTATGGTGTAAAAGCTTCTAGAAGCTTCAAACCATCCCATGTGGTTTCACTTACTTGTCACCGAAGGCAGAATCTATACAGATTCCTGAAGGAATCCCCCCCGGAGCACGTCAGTGAGGACCCTACCTGGGAAGCATGGCCACTGTCTTGGAGAGGCTACAAATGGGGGCCGAGGGGGGCTCCAGAAGCCAAGAAAAACAATGGCTGCAAAAACGGCACGGAGCCGCCCAGGGCACCGCCTCCCGCCTGGCCCTCCTGTGCCCGTCTGCACAGCGGCAGCCTGGTGTCCCCGGCTCTGTTGGACAAGGCTGAGCTGGTGGCCAGGGGCAGGCAGTGGTGGCTCTGCCGGTGTTGGGGCCCTGGGCCACCCTCTCCAGACCCTCTGTCCCTTCAGAAGCATCATGACCCTGGCTTTTGGCATGCTGCCCCGAGGCATGCCTCTTTGGGGTTTTAGAAGCTGGACAGTCCCCCCAGGTGGACACTGGGCTTGGTGCCCAGAGGGCAGGCCCAGCCCCCCATCAACGCTCCTCAGTGACCGTGGAAAGCCCCCCAGGATCTCCGCTCGGGGTGGGAGTCACGCTGGTGGTCAGCTTGGGCTCCTGTCTCCTACCACCTGGAAACAGGCCACGCCTGCCACAGCTTCGGGACCAGCAGGAGGAAAGGCCCAGAGCTTCCATGGGGCCTTCCCTCCTGTCTCCATCCTTGGTCCTCCCCGAGAGGGTGGGCCACGCCATCCAGCAGTCTGGATCCAGGAGTTACCAGGAGGAGTCACTGTGTGCAGCACCCCAGGCCAGGGCTCTGCCCACTCTCCGCGGCCCCTCCGTTCTCCCCACAAACCCCCCCGTGTCGCCTGGGAGCTGCCAGCCAGCTTCCATCCCCAGCTGCCCCAAGAGCCGGAACAGCGAGCCATCTCCTGGCCGTCCAGGGCCTTCCCGCCCCTGCCACCATCCTGCCCGGGATGCGGGGCTCACACCTCGCAGACCTGCCTCTAGTTCACAGACCCCCGAGGACGTGAGGCGGGGGGCCCAGTTCCCTCAGCAGCGCAGGAGTGAGGATGAGGAGCCGGGACCCCGCTCCCTACGGCTCTGTGCAGAGCTGCCTGTGCCTGTCCCGGGACATCGTCAACAGCAGCCGGGGGCAGTGCGGTCACTGACGGCAGGGCAGCAGAAGGGCCCGTGGATGAGAGGCCCTGGCAACCGGCCAGCGAGCGGAGAGACAGGCTCTTACGTGTCTGTCTGGGGCCCACGTGTATTCGGGGTCTGTGCTACGTAACAAGGTCACAACCTTAGTGGCCTCATGGATTACCTCTGACCACCTCATGGCGTCCACGGGCCACGGTCCAGCACGGCCCTGCCGGCTTCTGAGACGACAGGGCCCCACAGGCCACATCCCAGGCGTTGGCCAGTTGCGGTCCCCTGGAAGCTGGCTTCCGGGACAGCAGAGTTCCTTTCCCAGTATGTCCGCAGGACTGGGGACCCGGACATCCGCTGGCTGTGGCCTGCAGCGCCGGGGCCTCGAGGCCACCGCAGCTCCCTGCCCCGTGATGTTTCCAGCACGCCACTTCCTCCTCCAGGCTCCGGCTCCCGTCGGCTCAGACCATGGAGGGTCACATCCACCACCCCCACATGTTCTCTTGCAAGCAGCCCGCTCAAGGGGAAGGGACGGTCCAGGGTCGTGGGGGCGGGGTCGTGGGCCATCTGAGGGTCTGTCTGCCGCACCGTGACGGGGTGACTTTTCCAGACCCACTGCCCACCTGAACTGTGCTCTCGGCCTGTTTTGTGATCACAGGCCCTTTTCTGGGCCCAACAGTTGGGTCTGCGCGGAGGACCCTCCCGCAGAGAAGCCCCCCAGGCTGCACTCCCGCTGTGCAGGCACCAGCCCCTCCCCCTGCTCCCCCGTCCTGGGAGGACCCCCTCCCCAGCTCAGCTGACCTGGCCCAGAGGGTCTTTCCCCCAGCTCCACCTGTGTGCCTTCTCAGGGCACCCCCAGCCCCGCCCCTCCTGGCCCCCCTGACCTCTGAGTGGGGGCTGAGGCCATTTGTCCTACACTGAATGCATTTACTGTCTCACATTTGCTCTGTGAGTTGAGACAGAGCCAAACAGGGCCCAGCCCGGGAGGAGAAGAGGGCTCTTGTTTTCGCTCAGCCCCTCACCAGCTGCCCAGCTTCCCCTCCCTGGGCCTCCCGCACCGTCTGCAAACCCGTGCTTGGAGCAGGTTTTCTCTGGAGGCCGTTCCAGACCTAGCCTTCGGGGACTCCAGGAAGGTTCTAACACCACAGCCTACAGCCTGGCACAGCTGGCTGACCTCTGGGGTGGGGGGGGCGTCCCCCCTCGACAGTGCAGGGGTGCTACTGTAGGCGAGTCTGGCTGGGGTTCCTGGTAGAGCAGCCTTGGGGGACCTGCCCCCCACCACCACTGTGGGAGTCACTGGGCCTTCCTCTCAGTGACACCACCTGCCCTCCTACCTCCCTCAGGGCCGGCCAGCCAGAGGATGCCCCCTTGCCACCCCACCTCCCAGGGACCCCCCGAGCATGACCGCTGGGGGAGTCAGCCCGATTTGGGGGTGAAATGCTGATAGGGATGCTGGACAGACAAGCACGCAGTCCTTCTGTCCCGGGGAACGTGTAATGACGGGCCACCCCCAGCAGCCTGAACCCCTCAGTCTCTGCATGAAGGGGATTTCCGAGGAAGCGGGAGCCATGGAAGGAAGAAGACTGAGGGTGAAGGAGGCCCCGAGTGTAGGGGGAAGCCAAGAGAGCCCCCATGGTAGGGTGAGGCCGGAGAAGAGCCTTCGCCCCGGCGGCTCTCAGGGTGAGGGCGGGTCACGGGGGCCAGGACTGCCTGCGGTAGGTCGGGTCACACGGACGAGAGGCTGCAGGGAGGACAGGACCAGCAGCCACAGAGGGACGGAGCTCCGCTTTCAGGGCTGGGGGACGCTGGGTGGAGGTTAGGCCTGGGAAGAGGCGGGACGTGACCCTCAGCCACGGAGAGAGGGTCAGCCAGCCGGATGCCATGACTCACGCGCAGCTGTCCCTGGGGTCATGCCGAGATCTGAGTACAGGCCGGGGCCAGTCACACCCCCTCGGAGACCTTTGCTTTCACAGTCCCTCTCGCAGCGGCCTCAGAGGTCTCCTCACTGCCCCTCGCCTCACACAGAAGGAAACCGAGGCCCCCATGGGGCCCAGCTTGTCCTCACTGTGGCCAATTCTGGAACAGCCCGTCCTTCCACCTCCCTCCCGAGCGCGTCTGGGTCCAGGGCAGAGTGGGTGGCCTTCTGGGCTCCTGCTGGCCTGACTCACCACCCGGTGAGTGAGCCCCCCTCCCCCTTCTGGCCTGCAGGGAGAGCACCCAGGAGCTGGGGGGCCCTGGGGTTTGTGCCACTCAGCGGGCTGGGAGCGGGCCCCAGGGTCAGAGATGGGAGGGGGTGTGCCCCCAGGGTTCCCTCCTGCTCACACACTTCCTGTGCGGTTCGAGGGCCGGGCTAAGCGCTGAGCAGCTGGAAAGACGCAGCAGCTCTGCCCTCTCTCCCTCCGTCCCCCACACAGCCCCCCAGGATTGCGGGCCAGCCTCTCAGTTGGCTGCCTCCCACCTCAGAATGGGCCCTGAGCTGCACAGAACTTTCCAGGAGACACATCAGAGTTAGGTGCCGTCCACTCCATTAATCATAATTATTTAATTAGGAAGATAAGAAACAGCTCATCAAAGATTTAACTATAATTAGCAGCTGACAACACGGGTGAGTCAACGACCCGAATGGGTACCATTCACACTTCCCTGTTCGGAAACCCCGAGAGATTAGAACATTCCAAGACTGGAGTGGGTGGTGGGAGCTGCCGGGGCGAGGTCAGGAAGGGGAGGTGGTGTACCCCCAAGTCTGGCCCCCAGCACGAGGCAGAAGGCACGACCTGAAGCCAGCCTCCCAGAATGCCACCCGTGTGGTCAGTCGGCCTCGCTCAGAAGGCCCCAGCCCGGATGTGCTGCTGATACTATGGGAACATCCTTAAAACCTGGAACAAGACACAGCATTTCCATGTTGCCAGGCCCGCCCAGGGAGCAGCGGTGCCGGCCCACACCCGGGCAGGGAGCGTGCCCTGAGGCCGCCCCGGGTCCCCAGGGTGGGACCTCCGGAAATGAGTGAGATGTGGCCCTGAACTCAGCGCTCTGGACGGGCGGCACTGAGAGGGGGATGGGGGTGGGCAGCCTTGCAGCTGGGAGCAGAGGGCGTGGGAATGGGGAGCACGCGGGCCTCACACTGCGGCTCCTGCAGGCTGACCAGCTAACGGGGTTAGGAGGTGCGGAAGCCCGAGTGCGGGAACAGCCCCAGGCTGCGGGTTGGGGCGTGGGTGGGGCCCAGCCATCTGCTCTGGGGCCCTACTGGCAACAAGCCTCCGGCCTCGGGCAGGGGTTCCCGCTCTCTCTCCCGCGCTGCAGGGACCTTCCTGTCACAGGGCCTGTCCGCACGGAATGGGCGGTGGCTTTGAGCTCCAGGCCCACAGTGCGTTCGCAGCACCACGAAGGCCCTGAGGAGGCTGACAGGGAGTGGACAGAGGGGTGCCAGAGCCGTCAGCCTGGCCTGGGAGTCCCCACCTGACCCCGGGGAGCCCGAAGGCCTGAGGGGTCCTGTCACAGCTGCTCCTGGCAGCAAGCCTCAGCCTGGAAAGGCGTGTGTCTCTGGCAGAGACCCCAGGGTCCCTGTGCCCAACATACTTTTCCTCTTAGCGCTTACGGGTGCCTGGTGTCACTGCGTCTTCACCCCCTGCCATGGGATCTCCGGCTCCATGAGCTCAGGGCTACGTCCTGGGTTCCACCTCCACCAGTTCCAGCACCCGGCGGACGCTCGGCCCTAACCGTGGGGCCAGAGGACTCGCGGGGCCTGGGTCGAGCATCCCCGAGTCGGATGAAGCACAGGCAGGGGGAACTCTGTCCAGCCAAACGTCCTCTGCCCCTCGGCTCCGCTCTGTCGTGGCCGAAGTGCTCTGAGGCCCCATCGGAGCCAACCACGCCCGGGGTCCAGGCCCGGGGTCCAGGCCCAGGCGGAGGGCCTGTCTGGGTCTGGGGCTCTGTGACCTGCTCCGGGTTGGAAACAATCTGGGGCTTGCAGCTCAAATCCAGGAGGGACCCCCGCAAACAGGGCAGCACCAGGCAGTGGCCAGCACTGGGGTGCAGGGACCCCCAGTCCCCCCTTCAGGATCAGGAGCCTTTGTCGGGAACAGCGCAGCCCTGTCAACCCCATGGCCCAGGCCTGATCCCACGTCTGTCATCAAAGTTGCCAGAAGGTTCTATTGTTGGAAACGCCTGTCTGGAACCTTCAAAGCCCTATGACATGGCGGTCTCCATGGCAGCCATGAGCCCCGGAGTCACGTGGCCTATATTAGTGTCCCGGGGCTGCTGTGACAAATGACCACCAACTCGATGGGTTAAACAGCAGGTCTGGAGGCCAGAAGTCAGAACCAAGGAGCCAGCAGGGCAGTGCCCCCTCCAGGGGCTCTAGGGGAGGATACTTCCTGCCTCTTCTGGCTTCTGGGGGCCCTGCTCCCTTGGCTGTGACAGCATCGCTCCGGCCTCTCTCTGTGGGTATCTGTGTCTCAGATCTCCCTCCGCTCCTCTTCTAAGGACCCCTGGCCTTGGATGTAGAGCCCAGCCCTAAGCCACGGTGCTCAGACCGGAGACGCTTGATTCCGTCCGCACATGTCAAGTAAAGCCACAGGCACCGTCAGCAGGGACTGTGACACAGTGGTGTCATCTGGGGGGGACACTTTAACCCACGTGCAGCCCTAAACTGTAACTGGCTGCACATCAGTGCTCCTCTCTGAGCCTCTCCTTACTCATCCCTGAGCCTTCCCTGGGGGGGCGGGGGAGGGGATGCTGGATGGACCAAAGGAGTCACAGGCCTGACGGGGCACTCGCCCACAGCAGCGCCCCCCCCCCCACATGTAGATCCAGGTTCGCTGGGGCTGGGGTCCCAGGAAGAGGGACTCGGCAGAGCTGGGACCCACGGGACAGGCTGTTGATGCCCGAAGCGCCCCGGGAACTGCCCTGGGCAGAGGAGCCCTGTCTATCACCGGGCCAGGTGCAGGCATCCCCCGGACCCCTGGAGGAAGGCAGGACAAGGTCACTTCCAAGGGTCCTTCCAGATCTCCAACCAAAATGCCCCCTCTCTCCGGCACTTCCATCCAAGCTGAAAGACATTGCAAACCAAATTACCAAAGACTTAACAGGAATTGATTTTAATTTAAAGCCCTTTGAGTGCTCTCTCCCCCTGATGAAAGGAGAGTAGAATGAGACCTGTTTCCTGATGGCCCCGAGAACTGCATCTGATCTAAATCTCAGCCCCATGCGGTCTGCTTCTGACACGTCAGCTTCTCTTATTGTCTCCTGCTGATTACTGAGCTTAACCTCCAAACCCTAATTTCTTCTCTTATCCCAAGCTTGTGTCTTCTCACACTCTAATAAATATTCTCTCGGACTCAGAGCCTTGAAATCAGAGTTATTCACAGCAAATTCTGAAACAGGCATGGGGATGATTTCTCCCCCATCAAGGGGGTGGGACACAGGATGTCCCCAATTCGGGCACTTCCTCGGGAGCAAGCAAACCCTGTTTCTGGAGGAGGGCACGATTTCAAATCCACTGGCTGAGAGATTCTTGGGCCGGAATCTTAGCTATTTACCAGTCTCATGACCTTGAGAAGTCAAGTTTGACTTTGAGGAGGTCTTGGAATCACAGGTCAGTTTTGGGAGTGCCCAGAAGTGAGTGTGCGTCAGCGCTTGAGAGGGAGCCTGGGTCATGGAGACCCCCAGCCCCAGGCTCCCCGGGTCCTCAGCCTCAAATCCCATTAGCCAGTCACCATGTGCCCGGGGACAGGCCTGCCCCCTCCCAGACACAGGCCCTACGATGGAAGGCCCGGCTCGCCTTCAACCCCATGTTCCTTGCCCTGGTACCCACCACGGTGCCGACTGGGGAACACGATGCAGGGGTTACCTAAACCTGCAGACCCAGGGTCCCTCCAGGCTGGAGTCCCCGGCAGGGCTCTGACACCCTTCTCCCCTCCCCTCCATAGCTGCAACCTTGACTCCCACTCCACCGAGAAAATCAAGGCTCAGCTGCACCTGCCCCACGTCCCCCAGGCAGCCAAAGAGGGGCCCATCCTCCCCCCAGGGCCAATCACAGCCCCAGGCCTGCACTACTAGCGAACTCTGCCCTTGGCATGAGGCTGCCCCAGGTGTCCCCGTTCTCAGCACCCTCCCTGGGCCCTGCCTCCCGGGAGCTGGGGGCCCCTCTGCCAGCCCCCATAGTCAAGCTCCGTAAAGGAATCTCTCCTTCCCTCCCACCTGGTGACCACTTGCCGAGGACACTTGGGACAGGTGACCAGACCTCACCGACTCTAAAACATATGCCTATCTTATATGTGCTTAAGAAACACTTGCTTTTCTCTGCTCCCAGACTAGAATCTGGAATTTGGGCAAGTGGCTTTTAGAGAGGACTATAAAGTGTGTACTCTATTTGATCCAAGGGTCTCAACTGGTCATTTTGTGCCAGAGCTTGGAACCTTGAAACTTTGGGCTGGAGGGACCCGCAGGGATCACGTGCCCCCCAACACCACAGCATGTGTGGTAAGGGGATAACGGTGTGCAGTACTACAGACACCCAAACTGGGGCCCGGAGACTCAGCAGCTTGGCTGTGCTGGGACTCAGCGATCACAGTCCTGATCCCGCCGGATCCGTGCTATTCTGACACTGTTCTTGTATCTCCAAACCTCGGCCAGCATCTGTGACCACATTCCCCTTTCTCATCCCTCACAACTTCCAGAGAAGACATAGGAGCAGTTCGTGTTGCTGTCTTTCTAACGTGATAAAAAGAAAAATGCTTTTAGGGACACGTAAGTCTCTTCAGACGGTGACTCTTGCAGTCTGAGCGGGAAGGGCCTTGATTTGCACCCCAGACGGCGTCTGCGCATACCTGGAATCCTACACGTTCCTTTTGATCGTGAGTCTTAGCAAGTCCCCTTCCGCGATCAAAGCTGGCAAGGGGGACAGGTCCCTTTGAAGTTGGCTGGGGCATCCTGAGGTGCAGGTCCTGGCAGCCACAGCGTGGCAGGTGAGCCCCGAGGTTTCCTAATAGGGCTTTGCCCTTGTAGACACCCCTCCACGGAGCACTTGCTGGCCGCCCCTGCAAAGGCCACGTGCACCGTGCATGTGGGGTGTCTGCATGCCCACACTTCACTCCTGAGTTTCCTCTGAAAACGACCCTCTCCCCAGTCCAGGGGTCCTAGAGGGACTGTAAATGTGGCAGTGGGCACATGACCCAGGCCAGCCAACCAGCACTGCCCAGCCGCTGAGCCTGGACCAGCCCAGAGACAGGCATGGACCCAGGCTGCCAATCAGTCCTGTGGGAGATTTAGAAGTATACTGAAAAGAGAGGGTTGCTTTATGCCTGGAGCTTTATATGACCTGGACAGGCAGTCTACCTAAGAATAAAGCTACACAGGGAAAGCTGAACAGAGAGAAAGGTTGCTCTGATAACCTTGTCTAACCTCCTGGATCCAGCTGTGCCTGAAGCCCCTAACATCTTCCAATTCTACAATCCAATCAACCATCCTATTTCTTTGAGCAGGTTTTGAGGAGGGTGTCTGTCACTGGCCCACAGAAGATGCCAGACAACTAAACAACGCCTTCTTGCAGAGACTAGACTGGAGTGGGGCAGCTGGCCGGCTGACCTCCGGGTGACACGGCAGCCTGGTGTGAGGAGCTACTCCTCGGGGCTTCTAGAAGCTTCTCTGCCAGGGGCCTGGTCCTTGGGAGGGTTGTGCCATGCCCTGCAATGTCCACAGTGGGGTCCTCGTGCTACAGGGAGTAGTCATGGCCTGGAGACCATGACAGGTGGGGTGTCCCCAGGAAGGAAAACCACCTGCTGAAACAGGACTCTCCAGGAGGAGCCCCCACCTGAGCCCCAGCCTGACTGAGTCCGGGAAGCAGTGCTCTTATAAACTAGGGTCTGTACCTACAGGGCCTGCGAACAGGTCACAGCTTTCACTGGACTCGTTCCTCGGGAGTTTCTGTGGGCCCCATGGGAGTGCCTGATGTGTGGGAGGGACAGCGTGGCCCACACCAGCCCTGGGGGTCTGTTGACAAGCACAGAGGCCCCCAGCCGCTGGCCAGCCCCTGCCTGGTCATCTCCAGCCGCCCGCACCAGCACCTGCCGGCGGCCCCTCTCCTGTTCACGTTCGTGTGAGGACACAGGCTGCAGGGTGAGCTGGGCGGTCACATGTTCCCTCCAGCTCACCACCTCCCGACCACACACACCCAACCACAAATATTATTCCAGCAAGCGGCCAAAAAGCCTAGAAATAGTGTGTAGGCTTAGGAGAAATGACCGTCCCGGGGGCTGGGACGGAAGGCGTGGCGACACCGCCGGCCACCCCTAGACACCCCGGGCTCAGGCTGGCCTATTTTAAAAGCAAGCGCTCGATGAACTCATCTTTTCCTTTCTCTTCCTCCACCCCCTCTGTGAAATCTATTTTAAAAGATCAGAATTTTCTTTACATCCTCCTCCGAAATGTGCTGCGGGAGGTAAGTGGGACATAAACAGACCAGGGTGGGGGCGGGGCGGTGGGAGACTGGTGGGGGGGGACCTGCAGCCCCGGCTGGGGTCTGGTTAGTCAAGCACCTGTGTCCCCCCCCCGGGGGTGATGACAGTACAGCAGCACTCCAGTGTCGGACCCCACGGCTCTGTCAGGCCCCCCACCCGTCTCCGTGGACTTCCTCTGGGGGCATGGTCCTGAGACCAGGGCGGGGCTGTGGGCGGAGACAGTCCCCTGCGCAGGGGTGAAGCCTGGCATTGGTGTGCTCCCACCATGCACTTGGACCCCTGCTTGGCCCCGGAGCGAGCCGATGGGGAGGTCAGCGGGTGACTCAGTGTCCACCTCGGCTCTCCACCTGGGCCTGGGGTCCCACCTCCCTGTCTGGGGTGCTGCCAGCTGTGAGCCCACAGCCTGGCCCAGCCACAGCCCCCCTCCCTGCCCCACCGCGGCAGAACCCTGGGTCGGGAGAATTCCAGCCTACGCCTGAGGGAGGTGCCCTGACACCTGGAGGCTCGAAGAGTCCAGGGAAGGCTGTGGAGGCCAGCCTGGGAAGGTGCCCCAAGCAGCTCTGTCCGAAGGACTGGATGATGGCAGAGTGGTGGCCCCCGAGAGGGAGCTAGTCTGTGTCCTTGTCCGCCACCCGAGCGCCCACTAGGTACCCCCATCTGGTCTAGCTGGCATCCCGGGGCCACCTCTCGGCCGGGGAGTACGTGATGCACCCCACCCCTTCACCCCATCCATGGTGCCTAAATGGAAGTCAGGTGCAGGAGGGAGGGCAGCGGGGCCGGGTGCTGGTCACCCCGGCTAATTAGGCTGGGCTTCTGCCAGGCCTGGGGCATCCTGCTTAGAGCTCACAGGTCAAAGGGCTGACATCCCAATGCAGGGGTGCGCTGAGACCCCCCCACCCCGGAGCCCCTGCTGCTGCTCTTCTAGGGAGGCTCTGGGGAGGTGAGGAGGGAGCCCATCCCTTCCTACCAGACCGGCCCCCTACACGCCGGCTGGCTGTCCCCACAGCGCATCAGCATCTCCCACCTAGGGGTGAGTGGGGCTGAGACCCGGAGCCTCCTGCTTTGCTTCCATTCCGGAGTCCTGGAGATGACCAAGCCCCCCTGGGCCCACCCCCGTCACATGGCTCAGTCCATCCAGTCCATCTCACTGGTGCCTCAGCTTCCTGCTGGCAAGGAGCCCACCTTGGCCTAGCCTGCTGGAAAGGGCCCACCACAGTGCCCCAAGCCCTAGACTCTGCTAGGGTCCTGAGTCTCGGGGTCGTGCTGTGCGGCTCACCTTGTGTACCTCTACCTGTGGTCAAATCCCCACCTAGATTCCTTCCTTCCTTCCCAGGCCTGCCTCTTCCAGGAAGCCCTTCAGGATAACTCCATAGCACGGTAATGTCACCGTCTGGAATTAGGACTGCTCATGCCCGCCTAGAACCTCTCTGTCCCCTACACACAGGTGCGTGTGCACACGGCGTACCCATCTCTTTTAATACTTGTAGTCACTGCTGTGAGTCCGGGCTCTGCAAAAGCAGCAGCCTACTGGTGTTGGCCAGGCCAAGAAGCCCCCAGCTCACCTCTCAAGGCCTCTGGACGCGCCCAAGCTTGTCCTCTTAGACCCCCCCCCCGCCCACTGCCTCCCCAAGCCCAGCCCCTGTGCCCCAGGGGAAGCCTTGCTGCCTGGGACGGGGGCATCTCACATTCCAGCTCTGGGGGCAAGGTGTCTGCCCCTGTCCCTCAGTGAGTCTGAGCACACAGTAGGGCTGCCATTGGCGCTTGGTGAAACAGCGTGTTAGGGCCGTCTGGAGGACAATTCCCACACTACAGGTGGGATGTTCTTTGAGCAGACGGGGCTGGGAGCCTCTCCCCTGAGGCGGCAGGACAGGGAGCTGCCATGCAGGCAACGTGGCCAGGCCTGTCCCCATCACGTGTCCCCTGCCATGTGGTCACACTGGCTCCAGTGTCCCAAAGAGGGACAGTGAACACCTGCTCCCAGGCATGGCAGCCCACCCACCTATTCCTTTACTTCAGGAGTGGGGGTTCCAGAATCCCTTGGGGAGCCCCTTGGCAATCTGGTGTGGCCTGTGGCCTGGAAAGAGCAGCGTGTGCTCAGCTAGGGTCCCTGGGGGCGGGCCCTCACCAGCAAGCAGCAGGCGGCCTCTTCCCTAGACAGCTCCCAGGTCCAGCCCCAAGCGCCCCAGCTGTGCCCACTGCCCAGGAGAACCTCACGGAGCTCCTCTCCTGGTCTGGGCGAGCAGGGGAAGAGCCCTGGGAGGGGAGCTGCCATGTCTGAGACTTGGGCCTGTCTGCTCTCGCCTCCTGGCCCGCACCCTGCATTCTGAGGCTGGGGCAGGCCTGGGGCAGGAGCTGGTGGACATGCAGGGTCCTGCATCCTGAGCCAGGTGGGGGCTCTGGGGTTAATCAGGGCCCTGCACGAGTCTGCAGCACTTGTGTGAGCAGCTGGACCGGATGGGAAGGCCCGGGGCAGGGAGACTATGGACGGTGACATTCAGGCCGGGAGGGACAGCACTAAGGCCAAGGCAGTTGTAGCCTGTTCCTACGACAGGACACCTGCCTTGTTCCGGTAGCCACATGTTCCCTGCTGCCCCTGGCTTGTGCCCAGGGTCACCTCGAGGGCCTGACCTAAGGGTCACCTAAGCCCGGAGCCTGCACCCCCAGCACGGACCACCCTGCTCCGGGCCCTGCTGCTTAGCACTCACGGGGAGCCCCGTCTGAGAGACCCCATGGAGGTGGCTGCGGGGTACAGAGGTCCCCCAGCCCTCACACCCCGAAACCCCAAGGGAGGACAGACGGGGCGGGCCTCCCGGATGAGACCATGTATGAGCCAGTAGTGGCAGGAGGGAGGGCCCCGTGCCTGCTCCCGACTGCACAGCCGGCCTCGTCCCGCACAAGGCCAAGGGCAGACAGCAGCCTGGCCCAGACTCACACCAGGGCCTTTCTGGGAAACGAGACCTGGTCTATTTTTGCTGTCTGACAACACAACAGAAGCAGCCGCTGCGACTTATCTCGGCTGCCCACGGGCGCTGCCACAGAGGCGGCTTTGTGCCCTGGGGCTCTGCAGCCCCCCACCCCCACAGTCCCAGCTGGAGTCAGGCTGGGTGGGGGAGGGCCCAATGAGGCCCCCGCAGGCCCTCGGCCGGCGGCCCCTGTCTGTGTGAGTCAACGCCTCCCAGAAGGCCCCAGCGCCCACCAGCCCCAGAGAGTCTCCCACAAGCCCACGTGGGGCCCTCGCTCTGCAGGCAGGGCCAGCCTCTCCGGGCAGGGTCACCCAAGACCCCCACTGCACCCCGGTGTTGGAGGGCCCGGAGTCAGGGTCTCAGAGACCGCAAACCCAAGCCCTGCACCAGCTCCACTCCTGCCGCTGGGGAGGAGAACGGCCCTGCCCGCCCCCACGCAGCCCTGGGGTAGCCGTGACCGGGGCGTGCGCGCTTGGAGGGGTCCAGGCTGAGCCGGACGCAGGGCAGCGCTGCTGGACGTGAGGGGGAACCTGGCGGCCCTCCTGGGCCAGCGGCATCCTCTGCTGTAACATAGCTGCACCCCGCAAGCCCGGCTTAAGACTGTCGCAGACGTCAGGGCCCCAGGAGACAGCCTGGCACCCCCAGCCCCTGCCGGAAGACGTGGTCACCTTTCCTCCACGGCCAGCCTTAAAGGGGCAGGCCCCTGCCAGGCCCGGCGGGGCTGGGGACAGACGCGACGCCGCAGCCCCTGTGACCCCAGAGGACCTCAATGACGTGGACTGAGGTCTCGGATTGCTGGTCTGCGGGCTCTCGGCTGCCACTTCCCGGCCTGCAGTGTTCCCAGGCTGGTCCCAGGGGCCGAGCCCACACGATGCAGCTGAGCTCACCCCACCAAGGCCCATGCTGGGGTCACGGAGCCCACGGCAGACAACACCGGCCACGCCTGGTGGCGGTGCTCCAGCGAGGGGCTTTGCGACAGGGCTTCCCTCTGCTCCTCAGAGCAAAGCCTGACATGGGGCTTGTGTCCCCGCCCCTCTTCCTCGGGTCCCTCAGAGCAAAGCCTGACATGGGGCTTGTGTCCCCACCCCTCTTCCTCGGGTCCTCGTGGTCTGCAGCTTCCGGCTTATCAGTCGGGGTCACGGGCAAGATGGGGGCCCATTCCACACGCACAGCCAGGTGGTCTGCAACGGTGAGCCTGGAAGGCAGGGAGGCACCTGTCGGGAGGGGCAGCGCCCTCCCTGCTCACCAGAGCGTTCCTGGGGCTCGTGGCAACAACCATGGCAACTCCAGACGCCCGAGCCCGCTGGAGCCACGAAGCTGGTGCTGTGGTTGGGCGAGACCTCCGCTCTCAAGATACCTCTGAGACAGGTCAAGTTACGGGACAGTCTATATATATACAGGTGACCCCCCCGCTGCTGTGGAAGGGCGGGGTCACACACGTTCAAGCACAACTTCGATGAGTCGTAATAATTGGATACACCCAACACCACCACCATGGCTGCGACATGGAGCGTTTCACAGCTCCAGAAAGTTCTTTCATGCCTCCTCCCAGTCAGGCCCCACCCTGCAGGCAACCTCCGCTTGGATTTCTATCGCTGTTCGCTCCCTTCGCCTCTCCTTGGACTTCATAGAAATAGAATTATACGATGTATTATTTTAGGTCTGTCTTCTTTCGCTTAAATTTCTGAGGCTGTCCCATGACGTCCCCTGTCCCCTGTCACTGCCAGGCCAGGTTCCATTGTGTGCCCAGCGCCAACTCGCTCACCCAGGTTTCCGTCGAGAATACTTGAGTTGCTTTTCGGTTCTTAGCGATTATCAACGGAGCTGCTATGAACAGGCTTTTACAAGTCTTTCCCCAGACATGTATTTTCATTTCTCTTGGGTAAATATCAAGAAATGGAATTTCTGTGTGCTAGGGTAATGTGTATTGAGCTTTATAAGAAATGGTCATTCTCCCAAGCGGCTGTGCGACCTCACGGCCCCACCGCCGTGTTCGAGAGTTCTGCCTGCTTCACGTTCTTGCCAATATTGGGTGTTGTCAGGGACTTTCATTCCAGCCGCCTAGTGGGAGAGAAATGCTATCTCCCTGTGGGTTTACTGCACATCCCTGATGATTTAGGATGTCTGATGATTTCAAATGGTGTTTACTTTTGTTGGTGATTAGTAGGGTCTTTATATGTTTAGGATGAAGGTCCCATGTTACAGAGACGCACTGAAGCCTTTCTCCCAGTCTGTGGTTTGCCTTGTATTTTCTGAACAAGTGTCTCTGCACAAACAGATGTTTGTAATCTTAATGAAGCTAAATTTATCCATTTTCCCTTTGATGTGTATTGTTTTTTGTGCCCTTCCTAAGAAAACCATCCCTGTTTTCCTTTCCTTTTACCGTTTTGTCTAGGCTCCATCTCTAACTTTTAGTGTGTGGTGTGAGTTAAGAGCTGAAGTTCATTTTTTTTTCCATCTGTTTATCTGGTTCCATTAATGTAAATGTCCATATTTACACCAACTTCCCACCGTTGGGGTGGAGATCAGGTAGTGGGGACCTTCCAACTTTGTTGTGCCTCAAGACTGTTTAGCTGTCTGGGATTCTTTGCATTTGCACATACTTTTCAGAATTAAGAGTGAATGTCTATAAAATGACTCAGGATTTTGACTGGGAAGGAATAAGTTTGGAGAGAATTGACAGTTTCACTATACGGAGTCTTACAATCCAGGAACAGTGTATATCTGCACTCATTTATGTCTCCCTCGATTTCTCAGCAATATTTTAGGTTTTTAGCAGAGAGGTTTTCACGTTCTTGGTTAAATTTATTCCTAAGTACTTGTATTCTTTATACTAGAGTTTTAAGTTTTATTTTTTCCAAGCATCTGCTGCTGTATTTAGAAATACTGCTGATTATTTACGTTGACTTTGTATCCTGTGTATTTCCTAAATTCACTTATTGTATCTAGAGTAGTTCCTTGTTGTTGATTTTTTAAGGGTTTCCCACGTAAACAGTGATGATGGCTGTGAACAGAGATAGTTTTACTTCTTTCTTTCTAGACTTTGCCCTGTGACACTGGCCGGGACCGATAGCACAGTGTTATAGAAGGGGCAGAGACACACATCTTTGCATGACTCCTGATACGGGGGCAGACCACTCAATGTTGCGGTGTTCATATGAAGTTAACTGTAAGTTTCCAGAGACGCCCTTTATTGGCTTGAGGAGACTTCCTCCTATTGTTAGTCTATGAGAATTTTTTTTAGAGAGAGAGAGAGAGACTCTCAAGCAGGCTCCATGCTCAGCACGGAGCCTGACGTGGGGTTCGGTCTCACAACCCTGAGATCATGACCTGAGCCAAAACCAAGAGTCCGATGCTTGACTGACAGAGCCGCACAGATGCCCCAGGCTGTGAGAACTTTTATCACAAATAAATGCTGACTGTTGTCAAATGCTCCTCTGGATCGATTCAGGTGAACACATCTTTTCCTCTTTTTTCTCTTAATGTGCTGAATTGCATTGATTGGTTTCTGACAAATTAACCTCACATTCCTGGGATTAACCTGACTGGGTCCTGATACGTTATTCTTTGTATATATTCCTGCGTTTGATTTTCTAATTAAAAAAAGAGATATTTCTGCATCTGTGTTCCTAAGGATTTGGGTCTGTATTTGTCATGTCTTGTCAGGTTTGCTATTAGGATCATCCTGGCCCTCATAAAATAAATTTAAATGTGTCCTTTCTCCTTGATTTTCTCAAACAGTTTGTGTAAAGTAGGCATTATTTTTTTTTTTTTTAGATATTTGATAAAATTTAACAATGAAAGCATCTGGGCCTGGGATTTTCTTTGTGGAAAGGTGTTTGATAGCAAATTCGATTTCTTTAATATGTATACAGCTACCCGGATTTTCTATGCCTCCTAGTGTCGCTGTTGGTAAGTTAGGTTTTGAAGGAATTGTTCGTGTCACGTGATTTGGTGGATAGAGAATTTGGGGTTCACAGTTTTTCTTCAGAGGATGTAGTTCCATCGTATCCCAGCCACCATCACTTCAGCAAGAAGTTAGCTGTCACTCGTACCGTCCTCCTCCGGAGGTCTCAGCTCGCTCTCTGGCTGCAGTCAGGGTTTTCTCTCTCTCTTTACTCTTCAGCAATTTGACTGTGGTGTGCTTACTGGTGATTTTCTTTATCTTTACCCAGTTTAGGGCTCACTGATCTTGGATCTATAAACCTGTGCTTTTCACCAAATTTAGGGGAATTTCTGCCTTTTCTTTTTTCCCCAAATATTTGTCCGTCCCATTCTGTGTTTTCTTTCTTTCTGTAACTCCGGTTACAAGTATGTTAGGCAGCTTAGTAACAGCCACACCTCACTGTGGTGCTGTCTGTCTGTCTGTCTGTTTGGGTGTTTTATATATATATATTTCTCCCTCTTATTTTTCAAATGTGGCCATTTTTTAAAAATCTTTCTCTGGGTTTACTTATGTTTTCTCCAGTTTTGTTAACCTATCCAGTGCATTTTTCATTTTTAGATACTTTACCCTTTGGGATTAAAATATCTATTTGGGGTTTTTTTTGTATTTTCCCTTTCTCTGTTGAGGTTTCTTCCACTTTTTCACTCTTATGACCAATTTTCCCAGAGTTCCTTGAACGTATTAATATCAGTACTTTATCTGCTAATTCCAACATTTTGGACAAATCAGGATATATTTATATTGATTGCTTTTTCTTTTGTCTATGGCCTTTATTTTCTTGTTTTGTATTTAGGAATCATATTTATTACATATCTAGGAATCTTTATTTACATTGTTCAGACTCTGGGCTCTATTATCTTCCTCTGAAAACTATTAACTTTCATTCTAATAAGAAGTTAATTCACTAGATAATCACCTTGAACTTGTGGAGACTTCATTTAAACTCTTTTGGGGTGAATCTATTTTGACTTTTCCTGTAGTTTTAGGGAAAATCCTTAGTCCTGGGACAGTTTTTGCTCTTCAGTTGTGATCCTTCTGGAATTTCAATGGAAAATCTGAGGTTTTTACCAACCCCCTGTAATTTGACAGGACTGAAGCTCCAAATTCTGGCTTGTATGGTGGGTGGGCTGCAGCTGAAATCTCCACTCACCTCCACAAGCTGTGATTTCCCAGAAAACCCCTATGTGTGTCACGAGGATGGAGGAGAGCTTAAACACAGATTTGGCTTCTCCCTCCATGGCTCCCAGCTTTCTCGGACTGCCTTTCTCCATTTCCAAACGCCACCTTCCGACACTTGACACCAAGTAGACTGTGCTTCCTGCTTGAGCTCACCTGGCCCGCACTGTGCAGACGAGGATGCCCTCAAACATTCTGCCTTCTTTACTTTCTGTTTTAGGTTGCGCTCCAATGCGTAAAAGATAGTGTCGGTTTTGTGTGCTTATTTGTTCAAAGTGTATAATTGTTGTCTTAGGGAAAATTGGTCCAGTACAAGGTATTTCACCATTATCCAACTTTATAACTTTTTTGTTAAGTATGTTGAATGGAATGTCCTGGCTACAGACTTATCAGGCAAGAGTCACTTCCCAAGAACCATTTATTGCTCCAGGTTCCTGGTAGTCCTCTTCCTTACCTTCTTCTGTTCTCCCTTGGCCTCTTATTCCCCAAGGTCACCCCCCAAGGTCATCCGTGAGCTGGAGCGTCATGGACAGCTTCATCAAACACTCACAGGACACCACACAGAGGACTCTCACCACAACCTCTAGTTTATGGGGGTGGAACCACTGCAAGAAATAAGGTCAACCATGTCCAGAATTGAGGTTCTGAGCTGCAGAGATGTTTCCAGTGGGCTTAAGGGCTGTATAGGATCCCAATCACCACAATGGGTGAAGATGCCCTCAACAGGGCTATGGGGAGGGGGCCAGGGTAAGAAAAGGGAGCCATTCTGGCTAAGTGGAGAACCATCACCTTCACCCCGGGCCTCAGCCTATGCTCACAGGCCCTGAGCAAGACAGAATAACTTGAGAAAGTGGACAGAGAAGATATATTCAGAAGCTAAGATGTTCCTCACTCCACTTCCCAAGAGGTGGGTAGGAGAACAGAAAGAAAAGTTTCATGGGGCAAAGAACCTTTCCGAGGATCATGGGCACGAGGAGGAAAGGGTGAGAGAGACATAGACAGGGCCCACTGCTCAAGGAGACATGACTTCAGTGGCACAGCAAAGTGAGTGGATGGCCACTGGCCTCCTACAGACGCAGGGGCTGGTCAAGGTCCAGAAAGGTAACCTCATGGACATCACGTTTCAGAAATTAGGAAGAAGTCCTGCAGGCATCCAGGTCAGCGGAGAAACCTCGGTGGCTCATGATGGAGGGGAAAGTGTGAGCACCACAGTCCCCATTCAGGACCCCAAACACAGCCATTTGATCAGGTAGCAGCTGGGACTTTTGGGGAGTAGAAAGTGCATGCATGACCCACGAGTTCTTTCTTCTCTCAAGCCAGTGCTCACATGTGTGCAACAAAGAGATATGTTCGTGAATATCAGGACTCAGAAAGTATCCTGGAAAATACAGCTCAGGTAAAAAGATCAGATCAACAGGAAATGGATGAAAATTAAGATTACAGGAAGAGAAGATACAGAACAAAAGGAATGATGGTAGGTATCCAGACCAGAAAGCCAGACATTAATGTTTAGATTGTTAATATGTTTACAGAATAGAGTACAAGCACCAAAATAGTTATCGCAAAGCATGAAATATATTAACAAAATAGAGCTCGAAACACCCACATTATTCAAGCAAAATGTGAGGGTTGGAAGCAAGGAAGGAGAAAATTAAGTATGCTAACACGTCTCAGTCTATCGGGAGAGAAACGGTTACTGATGGAGTCTTAGTGCTGGCTGAGAAATCGTCATAAATATGTGCTGGTATCTTAAGGTAGCCACTAGTCGAATAAAAATGTTTCATTTTCAAATAAAGAAAAAGAGTGAGCGAGACAAACCTGAGTAATGTAACAAAAGAAACATAATAGCAATAATAGTAAAATATGGAAATGTTACGCACCAGGAGCATAGTAAGAGATAAAAAGCAGGCAAAGTAAACCCTGATTAGGGCAACCAACCATCCAACAGGCTCAAAGATGAAATCCAAGTCCCTGTTGCCGTGGGAACAGAAGAACCAAGCCCACAGGATGGACTCCGAAGCCGGTGCAGGGGGGCCTCGGAGGGGGCAGCGCCCCAGTGTCCAGCGTGAATGAATGAACGAGCCAGGTGGAAGCACGATAAGGGATGAACGCAGGAGCGAATATGATCGTCAGAAAACGGGGCAAGAGCACCTGGAAACGTGGAGAAGCGCATCAAAGGTTTTCTTCGTATGAAAATTGTGATTCGGCCACAACCAGCTGCCCCGTGCCGCGACCTGCGGTCAGGGTGCTGATTCCGTCTTCCGGACTCCTTCGCACCGCCCTTCCGTCTGGGCGCGTGGACACGGAGTCGCGGCGGTGGCCGAGTCCGCCCCGCCGGCGCCCCGAGCGCACATCCCACAACCAGGGCGCGGAGCTCGGGGGCAGCCGAGGGAGCGGCGGCTAACACCCCCGAGCCTCGGAGGAATCAAGGGCAGCGGAACAATGAAGGGAATGTTCTAAGCCAGTGGTGTGACTAACACGCTTGGCTCTGTGGCGCAGACTGCGCCCCCAAACACATCACATGGGGTTTTTCAAACCCTGTGAATCATTTAATTATATCTGCCTGGGAGAGCTGGGTTGGGGCATTAAATCAGATCCCAGACCAAAAGGAACATCTTGAAAATCACATATTTTTAAATGTTTAAATGGTTTGGGCCAGGTTCTCTGACCACAGTGCAATAAAATCAGAAATTGACCCCAAAAGGGGGAGAACAGGAAAATATCAAAACTCTTAACTCTGTGCTGAAAAAAATAAATAAATAAAACATTGTAAGAAACCAGTGAAGTTATGGCAGCCACAGGGCCCCACATCAGAACCTGTGATATGAGGCTGACGTTGTCATCAGCAGAAAATTCACACCTTTAAATGCCTTAAGCGCTCGCAAGAAAGAAGTTGATGTGACTAAGTGGGCAGCTGGGAGAGAGCAGCTAATTAATCAGGAGAGGGGGGGAGTCTACCCAGTACAGACAAGAGCGGATGGGAATAAAACAGAAGCTGAGGGACGTGGGTAGAAAGGACACAGGTTCAAGAGTAGGCACCTTAAAAACAGAACAAGAGATTTAAAAAACAAACAAACAAAAAATACAGAAGATGTAAAGCTTCAGCAAAGCTGGTAAATACGGAAAAGAACAAATCTATTACAGATCTATTATCTATTATCTTATCTATTAATCTATTATATTATCTATCTATTAAGCTAAAATCTATTATAGGTTAATACTGCTAGGAAAGAGAACAGGTTTACCCACAGAAACAGAAGACACTGGTCTTTAATCATAACAGAATGCTGTGTGCAGCTCTGGAGAAAACAATCTTAAAGTCTCCATGAACTAAATCATTTTCTCGGAAAATGTAACTTACCCCAGGTAAGTCTAGAAGAGGTAAGACACCCATAAAGACGGATTCTCTTAAAATACTGAGTTATTTAAAAAATTCCCCAAAGACTCTCTATCTAGTTACGGTTAAGTCTATGATTTCAAATCAAATGTAATTGTGATACCAAACCAGGCAGAATGCCAAAAAAAATTTAAATCAAAGACAAATTTTCCCATGAAGAAATATGAAAATCCTGCCTAGAAATTCAGCAGTTTGTTGGGATAACTATGCACTCTGCACAAATGACAGTGATTCTGGGAGTGGGATATTTCTTACCATGAGTGATCACACAAAGAGATGAGGGCAGCCCTGGGAATTGGCTGCCCCTAGCACCACCCTCACCTCTGACTTTCCAAGCCTCCTTCTAGAAAGGAGCTGCCATTTGATAGGTTCCTACTAATGAGACGTAAGCAGAAACCCTTCTGGATGAAGCTTCCAAGGAAAATTTTTATTTTCCTGATAATAAAAAACAACACACCTCTTTACTCTCCTTCTTCTTCTCCCTTCCTGGAACTCAGAGGTGATGCCTGGAGGTACTGCAACCATATTGTAACAACACGGACAAATGCCACATGCTAAATCTAGTGAAGAAATAACACAGAAAGAACCAGGGTCCTTGATGACACCACTGAGTCAACCATGGGTGGCACCTTCCATCTGGTTTTCTGGCTTATTTGTATATTTATATTTAAATATAACTAAATTTTACATTAATAATTTCTTATTAGGTATCATACTATATATTGTATATTTAAAACATTTATATTTTGTCTTATTATCACAAGACAAATATACCCCCTTTTTTAATAAGCCACCATTCTTCATTCTGTTACTTACAATCAAATCCATTTCTAACTGTTAATCTTTTATCAACACATTTGTTGAATATCGAACGCTGAATATTTGTGGCGAGCACGAGGTTTACAACTTTGTGCCTTGAAAGGCCTGTCATGGAGTTTAATGAAATCGGTCTTTGGTTTTAAGTCCTTAGAACAAAGCATTGATCTGCACCAGCCGGACTCGGGTAAACTGATGCCCGCACCAAGCTCAGCTGTGATGCAGACAGGGATGAAGTTTAAGTTTTGCAAAGTCAGGAATAAAGCAACCGTACCGCTCATCACCACTACTGTTTAGTCGGGCTTTTGAACCAGTAACTGAACTAAGACAACCAGACAAAATAGTGAGACGAGGACTGCTGGTAGGGGACCTACCTGAAGGCATCTTCCCAGCAGCTCTGGCCCCTGACCCTGGGCGGCTGGCCATGGTCCTGCCCATGCTAGCCTCAGCCCTGACCCAGACCCCTACACCCTTCCCTGCCCTTTCCTGAGCACGGTTAGGATGGGACTGGCTCTCACCACATACAAAGAGAAAAAGGACCTCAAAACCAAACTGACTCGGAAGACACCTCAGGGCCACCAGATGCTTTCCCAGCTCTGACCTCCCTCTGCCTGGCTCCTTGCACATCTGCCTGGGAGGAGCTGTTTCCCATCCCCCGTCCTGGGCGCCTCTGACCAGCACCCAGGCCCACCCCTGGACCAACCAAGACATCCCTGCTGCGGGCCCAGGCCCAGGTGCCTTCCAAAGCCCTGGGACTGAGGAGCACTGCTGAGTCACCCTTCCGGGGCCAGGAGAAGCCAGTGCTGCACGGGGAGGGTCCCGGGCTCCATGCAGGACACCGGATGGTACCAGCCAAGGCCCTGCTGATGGCACAATGGAAAATGGAGTGACCAGGACACTGGCAAACACTGCAGAGCTGCTCGTATAGCTCTGGGGATAGGTGTCCTCACACAGTCCCCACGGCAGCCCAGAGGGGTGGGCTGTGCTGTGGACCCCCACAGGAGAGCCAGGCCCTGGAACCTGGAGAAGGGGCTGCTCTGCCTGGGGCTGCTCACCCCATCACACCTGGACACGCCCCGGATCTGCCCCCGGTCACCCCGGCCACACCTGCTCATGCCCTCCCAGCCATGGACCCCAGTCTTGCCCATCCACCTGGATACACTTGGATCTGCCCCAGTCACCCCGGCCACGCCCACAAGCCCTATCCTGTGGCTCAATCCAGCTCCATCTCCTAGAGCCACGTGTCTCTGAGCAGGCAACCACTCTTAGTCCTACACCATCCGGATCTGAAGTCTGAGCCGTAGGATCCCTCATTCAGCATGTGGGCAGGCAGGGCGCAGGCCCCAGGACGTCACACCCAGTCCAAGGGGGTGTTGCCACGAGCACTCCCAGCTCCGGGAGCCAGGCCAGTGCCGGGCTGCGTGCTGCGCCCCAGGCCTTCTCCACTCCTCCCCCCACTTTCCCCACCGCAGGCAGCCCATTGCTTCCTTCCCCACCCCATCCACAAATATCCTCTATGTTTTCTGTTATTTCATAAACTATTGCACCGAAGTTACAAAGAGATCATTACAGTCAACGCCGAGCTTGACAGCCTTACTGGGAAGTCTGGGTTTAGCACCTGCTGACATCATGCGGGCTGGGGCGGAGCCAAGGGCCTTTCAGTGCGTTAACTTGCTCATGATGGTGTGACTGTTACCTGCATTTTACAGGTGAGGGGGCTGGGGTCCAAAGAGGCTGAGTAACCTCTCGGAGGACACACAGCAGACGCTGAGAGAACTGGGTGCTGACCCCATCGGCGTGGCTCCTAAGCCCTGGTGATACGGCCCCTGGCTGCCAGGACGAACACTTAGAGCCCCGGGCTGGACTCTTGTCACCTACATGCTATAGCTCAGAACACCGAAGCAAGGAGGGCTCAGTGGTCTTCAGGGCCAGCAAGAGGCAGAGCTGGAGTCAGCCCCAGGGAGCCTGGAGAGTCCTTGAGCCGCACTGTTAGTGGCCAGAGAGACGCGGGAGAAGGGTCACAGTCGGGCCAGGGGGCTGGGAGCCGCTCAACAGTCTTCTATGTCAACACCTTGGGTGGGCGGGCAGGGAGACTGCGGTCCAGAGAGGGGTCACTTGCCCAGGGCCATGACACGTGGCAGGGAGGCCGGCACTATGACGCACTCTCTCCCAGCCCTGCCAGCTCACTTCCCCTCCCCACGGCTGCACAGCAGGCCCTCTGCCCCAGAGGACCCCCGGGGGGGCTCTGCTCAGTCCTACTCCCACCCAGTCTGACCTCATCTCACATGGCCCAGGGGCAGTGGTGCCCGAACCCTGTGAACAGGCCCTGGGGGCCCAGAGCTTCCCCTGGCTGCAGAGCCCCCACTTCCTTCCCCACGATTCAGCTGCCCTGGCTACTTCCAAACATCACGTTTGATTTCATTACAAGACACCAGTAAGAGCGAAACCAAAGTGCAGAGTGGAGGAAGTGTTTACAAAACGTACAGGGGCCAGAGCCTCACATCCCGAATATGACAAGAACCGACCGTCGGGAAGAGGGGCACAAGGGAGTGGAAACGGGGGCACAGGCCTTACAGACACAGTTCTGAGCCCCGGGCGTTGACCGGACCCGCGCACGCGAACAGGTGCCCCGCATCGGCTCGCCGCAGGGAAGCACATGTTCACCGCAAGCCTCCGAGCACGACTAGAACGGCAGACAAACCCACGCGGAGATGTGGGGCAACTGGAATCTCCGCGCGGTGCTGACGGAGCGAACCTGTTACAACTGCTTCACACAACAGCGTGGCAGCAGCCACTGAAAGCTGAATGCGTATTCCGGCTCCGCGATCGGGCGCGCACACGTACGTAGATGTTCCCCATACGCGCACGTGTCTGTGCGCCGAGAGGCGGGTCAGTCCGGTGCACGGGAGCACGAATCATCGCGGCCCCAAACTGTTGGTAATTGGAGCGCCGGCGTGGGTGAGTAGCAGGTGCCTGACTCCACCCACTTCTACGGCGCAATGCGATACAGCAGCGAGCTGTCGCCGCGCCAGCCACGCCCCCCACGCGTATCGCGCAATGGAAGCCCCGCCCGGAATGGTACACCCCGTGTTATTCCAAGGGAAGAAGTTTGAAAGCAGACGGGACTCGTCTCTTGGGATGGGGGCTACCACCAGCAGGTGGGAGGGAGCCTTCCGGAACACGGGAAATGTTCTGTATCTTGACTTGGGGGCTGCTCACATGGACGTGGTCACTTTGTTAACTGGCGTGCTGAATACTTACGTGTTGTGTGTTTCTCTGTATGTATGATCTCCTTCAGAAAAGCATAGCGAAAAGCCTACCAGCAATTTTAAAACGATTGATTTATAAGACTCTGCAGAATTCTCCTTTGAAAGGAGGGTAGGCTCATCCTTTCGAGTTTGTAACAGCAGACAGAAAACAGCATTTGTCTGCAGCCTAAGCAACACTGTGTCCCCAGCATCTCATTCAGCCACAGGGCAGAGCTGCCCAGCAGAGAATGGGGACCTGGGGGGCTCCGTCCCCGAGGCTCCGGCAGGCCTGGGGTGGGCTGGGGAGCTACTTAGCCATGCTGGTGCACGTGGGGAAGGAAGGTAGATAGAAAACAGCTTGAACTGAGCTCCCAAAGGATCTGGCAGCTGGCAAAGTCACAGCAAAGACATGACTCTTGGCCCGTTTTCCTCAGACCCAAGAATGTGGCTTCCAGTTCGTATGTGGGCACCCGTGTGCCATAGGATGGGGCAGGGGCGGAGCGTGCCCCGCCGGCCGCACTCCTGCCTCCTGCACCAGCTCTGTGCCTCCAGCCCTGTGTGCAGGGACTTCCTCTGCGGGGCTGCTGCTGGCCCATTTATGGGGGCGGGCTGGCAAGCTGACAGTGTCGTTATTGAAAAACTCCATGAAATATGGTTGGGGCTTGACTGCAGTGCAGTGATCAAGAACCGACCTGCCGCCGCTGGGATGGAAAGAATCCAGTCTGAGCACATGCAGTCAGGTTGGCAAGGGGAGCTTTGTGGGTGGGGCTCTCCGGGCAGTCCTAGGGCACCCCGCCCCTCAGCTTTGGAGGATGCATTCATCTTGAAAAGACCCCGTCGCTTGGGTTGATGCAAGACCCAGACATTGCTGGATTGGAGGGGGATTACCCCCCTCCCCTGATACCCATCTGCATGTTCTAGCACCTTACCCACGACCTGCAGCTCCGGGCCGCCCAGCCACAGCCTCTCCCTTCTGCCCCCGGCCAGCCAGTGCTGCCCGGCCTGATCCAGATCTGGCTGCCGCCAGACCAAGGAGACGGGGCTGCAGAGCCGCCGGTGGGCATGCTGTGCTTGGAGGTCTGGGGACAGAGAACATTCCAAGAGGCGGAGCGGAACGGACGCTGGGATGCAGTCTACAAGAAGGCAGGAGCTCTGTTGAAAGTGCAGGAAAGCAATCAGGTGACCAGGGACATGGAAGCTGTTGGCACTCCCTGGCTCTCTCTAGTCAAGCTGCAGTGAGGTGCGCAGGGGCGGTGGATGGAGGAAGACGACAGGTCTGTAAGACCAGGGCAGTGTCATCCAGCCATGAAGAGGACATCCTGCCGTGGTGACGCGGTGGGCGGAGCAGGAGGACGTGATGCTGAGGGAAATAAGCCAGATGCAGACAGACAGACACGGCGTGAAGTCCCCTGCGTGTGGAATCCGAGACAGACTCACAGAAGCAGAGAGTGGCCTGCAGGCCGCCAGAGGCTGGGAGGGGTGCGGGAGCTCAGGCCATGGGGTCCGTAGTCACGGCCACACAGGGGCACGGCATCCATCGCACAGCAGTGTGACTACAGCTCGAAACACGGCACCGCGTGCTTGCTGGGAGGGTAGACCTTCAGTGTCATCACCCCAGAAAAAGAGAGAGACACAGGGAGAGAAGGAGGGTCACAGCAACAGCGCGACAGGATGGAGACGTTGCTTAGCCTGACCGTGGCGACCCACGCACATGTGAGATCATCCAGGCGTTCGCCTAAAACGTAGGCGATTCTAAAGTTGTCGTTCATACCTCAATAACAAAAGTTGACTGGGGATTTTCAGAGGGGCGAGCAGAGTCCCGTGGGCAATCTTCCGTGGAGGCAAACAGGCACCTGCAATGCAGCCACTGACCCAGCTGGGCAGGACCAACCGGCTCCTGAATCCGAGAACGCAGGGAGAGGTCCTGGTGGACCGGAAGCTTACAGCGAACACAGTGGCTGTTTCTTCAAGCCCCTTTCACGCCGGGAACCGCGCAGCATCTCCCCTAACGGCTGGGTCAGCATTCCCTACGTGGACACGCAGGTTTGCCTGCTGTGGCGTAGCTGCGAGGTTGAGCGCCCTTCTTTCTGCCGCCCGCGGCCTTGTTTGGGTGATGGATCACCTCGGCATGGGCCACCAGTGTTTTCAATCTTCCATAAAAGTTCATTTTAATTCTGTGAGTGGTTTAGTGGCAAGCGTCCTGCCAGGGAGCCGGGAGGCCTGCGTTCCAGTCCTGACGAGGCTGGGCGCTGCTCCAACTCTGGGTAGACTCGCAGGGGGTGCTGAGCCGAGAGCTCTCAGTCGTGGGGGTCCCAGAAGGAGCAGGCAGGCCTGGGGGAGGGCTCTCGCTGGGGAGGGGTCAGGGTGTGCAGAGCCGGAGGGGAGCCCAGTGGACTCGGGCTGGTAAGCAGTGGGGCCTTGTCTTCTCTGGACCGTGGGGCGAGTGAGGGTCAGTGTGGAGTACAGGCGACCTCTCAGAGCTCGGCTTGTGACCTCGGGGGGAGGTGTCCCGCTGCCAGGAGATTCCGACCCCGTGAAGATTAGCAGCCTCCAGAGGATGAGAAATCCCTGCAAGTGAGTATTTTGGATGGAAAAGGAGTAGTTCCTCACGCGGTGGAGGGAGAAAGGTCTGTGGCAGGGCCAGCGCACAGAAGATCCGCACCCGGGCGCAAGCTCGCTGGAATCACTGAGAAAAAACCAAATGGCTCAAAACAAAGTGGCAAAGAACGTGAGGCTGAAGCTCACGGGCGGAGGAGAAAGGCCAGTGCCCAGAAACATCCAGAAAGACGCAGAGCTTCACAGGGAGCCAGGAGAAGCAGCCAGAGCAACCCTGCGGGGCCCTGGGCTTGGCCAGAGTGCAGACCGCCATCCACCAAGGTGCAGGGCCGGTGCTCACGGGTCCCCGCAGAGCAGAGCGTACAGTCTGGGAGACGCGACGGCTGCGTCTCGCCAAATCCGTCACGGACCCGCCCTTCCACCCAGAGCTTCCGTGCAGACGTCTGTGCTCCCGCAGCGCGGCCGGCTGCGCGTGTGCGACGGACGTGCGGGGGGACAGGACGCAGTGGACACACCCCACGCCCCACGGGGCTGGCGACGGGGCAGAGCTCACGTCACAGGCTGCTCCCCAGGTGCCCAGGGCACCTCGTGGCGATGAAGACGCTCGAGTACAAGCACCCACGGAAGGAAGTAGGGCGCCCGGGCGCCGTGGGGGCAACACAAAAGAGTTAGGGGTCTTCTCCGATCTGTGACATCAAGAGCGCCGGCACACATGTGCGTTGTGAACTGAGATTCCAGTTCGCAGCGCAGGCCCTGAAGCATACTAAGTACGCTGCGAGGAGCCTCCACGAGCAGGAGGGCCGGGAGGGAGCCCGCGGGGTGGCCCTGCGCTTCACCCCACACGCTCCTGCAGCACAGTGTCGTTGCTGTGAGCACACGCCTCCCCGCAGTGGCCCTACACCCTCGGGCCAGGCTCTGAGCCCTGGTGTTTGACTCCGATGGTGGATCGCTGCCCCACCCGTCCCAGCCCTCCAGGCAGCTTCCAGGCCCTTCCACGGCCTCCCGAATGCGCACTCTGTGGGGTCCTTGTCTGTGGCTGGGACTCAGGGCAGCCCTGTGCCCCTCCCGGGCCCTGTGTCACCGTTTCACGGGGGCCTCCCAATGTGTGGGCCCCGCTGCATCCCTGAGCAGAGGGGCAGGTCAGGCCCTCCAGGCCAAAGGCTGCTGGTCCGGGGCTCAGAGGCTGACCCCCTAGCAAGACTTGTATCGTTGTCCTACGACCAGAAACTCAGGGCAGGAGACATCACACAGGTCTGCACCCCACAGCCTGCACCCCACTTCCCTTTCTCCCTTGTTTCAGTTGGTTTCGCTCATCCCCACGTGAGCCCTTGGCACACTCTGGAAAGCCCCTCACCTGCCGGACAACACGAACCGCTCCAGTGCCGGCTTGGGCTCACACACAGGGCCCGGAGCTGAAGACAACACCCCGTAAATCGGGAGGCCCATTAACGTGCCTGCTCGCTCACAGGCCTTCTCAGTTCCACCAAGCAGGGTTGGAGTGGGAGAGCAAGCTCTGCAGGGACGCATTTGTCTGCCTTCCCTTGCCTCCACCAGCTACCCTCTCAGGGAGGGCAGGGCTGGGACAGGCCCCGGGGCAGCCCAGCGTCCTTCCTGGAGGAGAGGCCCGGCCTGAGCAGCGTGGGGACTTTCCGGAGGCTGCTCCTCACCTGAAGGGGAGTGGGTGGGGTGCCCCAACACCCCTCCAGACGTGTTCCTCAGACAGCTCTCCCTGTCCTTTCCCTTTTCCAGGGGGCTAGGCTGTGACACCACAACAAACAGACACAGGGCCACTTCGGAGGATCCCAGGCCCGTGCAGAACACAGGCGACTTCTCCCCCAGCTGTGGGTCTGTCTAGGGAAGGGCTGTCTCTCCGCAGCCTCCAGGTCAAGGTGCTCCAAGGAGGACCATGGGGACCTAACCGGGGGAGGGGTGCCTGGAGGGGGCCGAGGCCGGGGGTGCAGAGGCCAGAGCCACAGCTCTGGGGCAAGCACTGCTTTTCATAAGCTTCGAACAAAACCCAAACTACCTCGAGTTACCCTTTAACACACAGAAGGTAGTCAACGCTGGTGGGGATTGTTTTTAACGGGAATAATCCAACTTTTAGCAAAGAATGATATTTTGTACATTGGACCATATTCAGATCGCCTTGTCTCTGTCCACCGGTAACAGAAGAGAAAGGGCAAAAAGCCAATGAGCATCTTGGGGAGAAACGGCCTTAGCGACTGCACTGACCACACTCCTTGTCCTCACAAAGTTCGCTAGAATGTCCTGTTTCCACGCGTCATGGGCTCCGGAAATGGCTCTGCTTTCCGGCATCTTCCATATATGTAAATGTCCCTCACTATGGTCTGTTTGTGACTTTTGCATCAATGATTTCGCACCCGGGAGCATCATGCAAAAGGAAATTAGCGCAATTATGGCTAATGACCGTCTAGACTTGCGAACCCCTCCGTGTGGGTAGAGCAGTCCCGTCGCTGGGGACCCTCTGTCTGGGTGAGCGGCTCTGGCCCCGGCAGCCCTATGGCCTGCAGAGCTCAGGTGGCCCCCAGCCGGTCTGCGTTTGTGTTTGGGGTCTTCGAAAGGAAGGGGAGAGGGGGAGGTGCCCCTTGCCCACAGTCTGTCCTTCTGGCTCTGAGGGCAGGCTGTGCTGGCGGACAGCTATGGTCTTCAGGGCTGCAGTGCCCGGAACCAGCTGCGGCTGGGGGGCCCTCCAATTGTCTCTCAGCATCACTGGGAGCGGCCCAGCCCAGCAGGGACCCCAGCCAGGGGCACCAGGAGGGGCTGGGGCAGGCCGAGTCACAGGTGGCCTGGAGCTGCAGGGCCATGCCCAGGGAGGCCCCGGTCAGCTTGGTCCTCCAGCAGCCTGAGCTTCGGATATGGAGCCCTGCGGGTCTAGCTGCAGTGCCTGGTGCTGGGTGCTGGGACGCAGGCACAGAGGACAGTCCTGGGGTGCAGCTGCCACATGCTCGGGGAGGGCCCCGTGTCCAGCGGCCCGGGTCTTGGCTAGGGAAGCGCTCCCCACGCAGGGCGGGGTACATGGGGCAGGGGTCCTGAGAAATGAGATGGGTTTCTTCGCACCCGTCCATGTTGGTTGCCGAGGTGCCAGCTGTGGCTTTTGTCCAGGGCCCGGGTCTGTGAGTCTGGGTGGCAGCAAGGCCTCCGCTCGGGAACACAGTCTCCAGAGCTCTGGCTGGAAACCCGAGACGGCAGCAGGTGTGGTGTGCCCCGGGAGCCAGCATCATCTCTACAAACCACCCGCAGATCCTCAGGGCCCCACCACCATCCCCAAAGGCTTCCGGTGCTTTCTGAAAAGATTCAGGGAGCCCTGCTGCCTGTCAGGCCTTGAGGGGGTGGGTGTGGTTGGCCCGTCCTTGTTAACAAAGCCAGGGAGACTCAGGCGGGCGACAGCCCAGGGAAGGTCGGGTTTCCTCCTAAGTGGAGCTAGCTGGGCCGCGGCCCCATAAGAATGTGGCCATGGTGGATTCGGAGCCTCGTGTCGGGTTTCTCCCGGGAGACAGAAGCCCATTGTTGGCGGCTCTCCCGCGTTGTTTCCCAGGGAGAGTGAGGTCTCTGGGGCCTGGGCTCCCCCAGCTCATCTGGGGGAGCCACGGGGGCTTCAGAAAGATGAGCCATGTGGGGTAGATCAGGTTTGGTTCAGGCCTGGGAATGCGGTTAAGTGACCCTTGGTGGCTTCTGGAAGCAGAGCCAGGAGGAAGGGCTGAGACCGAGGGCGCCCCCGCCCCCCACAGCCATGGGGAAATCAGACGAGGAGTCCACCCCTCACCTGCACGGATGGGCACAGGCCTGGACACGCGGTCTCTGCCAGTGCTGACCAAGAGGCAGATATTTTTAAAAACTATGATCGTGGTCATAAGTGTCCAGGCCGGTGGCATGAAATACCTTCGCCATGTCATGCCACCATCACCACTGTCTACACCTCAAACCTTCCGTCATCCCCAACGGAAGCCGTGTACCCATCCAACTCTAGCCCCCCTCCTCCAGTCCCTGGGAACTTCTCCTCTTCCTCCGTCTCTACAAATTTGGCTACTCTGGGGACCTCGTAAGAGTGGAATCATAGACTATCTGCCCTTCTGTGTCCAGCTTCGTCACTGAGCACGATGTCCTTGAGGTCTATCCGCGCTGTGGCAGGCGCAGAACTTCCTTAGTCATTACAGCTGGATCATCTCCCCCCGCGTGGACGGACCACGTCTTCCCTCGTGTGGACGGACCACGTCTTCTTTATCCCTTCGTCCACCACGGACACTGGGCAGCCCCCACCCGCGGGCTAGTGTGAGGACTGCTGCTGTGAGCTAGGGCGGCTTTCGATGCTTTTGGGCAGGTAGCCCCAAGTAGAACCCCTGGGCCGCACGGCGAGGCCCTGTTTCCCTTTGGAGAAGCTACAGAACTGCTTTCCGCAGGCTTCCGCGCAGGACACAGACGGCCCGCAGTTCCCGTCGCGCTCGCCAGCTCCTGCTGTCCTGTTTGCTTGATCCCCGCCGTCCTCGCGGCCGGAGGCGCTGCCTCGCTGGTTCTGACTGGCGTGTCCCTGATGATCAGCGATACTCAGCGTCTCTTCATGCGCTTCTCGTGTGCGGTTGGCCATTCGAGTATCTTCTCTGGAGAAGTGTCTATTCCAGTCCTTTGAAGTGGCAGATTTTTTCGACTCAAAACATTCTGACTGATCTGGAGCCAGTGTGGACACTGCCCATCTCCCCACAGTGGCGAGGCCGTCACCGACACTTAGGGCCACTTCCTAGAACTTGGCTAAGGACCGGCGGGGCGAGGGAGAGGCTGGTCCTCTCCCCGGGGCCCTGGGGACCCCCCCGGGCCACTTTCCCAGCAGCCCCAGGGTCCCCTGGCTTCTCAGTGGTGGCAGCAGTGGCGAGAACCCGCGGGCAGCGCTTTCTCACGGTTTGGGTTACAGCCGCGCGGCCCCAGGATGGGATTAATTGGATGGGTCAGAATTACCCTTCTCTGTTTCTCCTCTTTACCTTGCTCTCTGGCAAGCACCCACTTCAGAACCATCAAGGACCCCTGCTCCGCCCCTCCTGGGACCAGGGCCTTCTCACAACTACCAACGCCAATTAATTTGTCTCATTTACATGAAAATGTGCAGAAGAGGTCTTTTTACATAATTAACTATATTTTGCAAGTCATTAAAATTCTGCAGCCCTGCCCACAGTAGTAACCCTATTCAGCGGCGGAGACCAGTGCCGTGTCTGGGGAGAGGTGGCACGAGGGGGAGGGCTGGGAAGAGCAGACTCCTGATGGCATTCACGAATGGGGCGGCAGGGCTACCCTGGGGAGGGGGGAGCAGATTCCCACTGTTGGAGAGGGGTGGGCTGCGGTGGAGGTCACGTCCCCCCACAGGTCTGGGCATGGTCCCTCTGCTGGGGCACCCTCTCTCTCCCCAGGCCTTCTAGAACCATCCCTGGTATGCAGGGCAGAGGACAGAGCCCAGGGGCTCAACACTGAGCTGGGGGGCTGACTGCAGCTCTCCCCCTCAACATCAGAAGGCCAGCCTGAAAGAGCCGCCTCCGTGATTCCAAAGAGAGGGAGCCTTGGCCCACAGAAAGCTCCTGGTTTCTGCTGACATCATCCTGTGGGCCCTGGGGACACCCCAGGGCCGGAAGTGGGGGACTCCCTGGGGCTTCACCTCTCCTGTCCCCAGTTTCCTCCTCTATAGACGAGGACGCTGTGTCCTTCCTCCTGGCGGCTTTGCCACCTTTAAACGACGTCTCACACGATCAGTCTTCAGCCCCGTGCACTGAGCTCCCATGATAACAGCCCTCCCATCCTGCCGCGAGCCTGCTGCCCCGGATCCCGCGTGTGGCTCCCACATGGCAGAAGCCTCTGTTCCTTCTGCCGTCCTGTCGGCCTCACCCTGGCCCGGGCCCTCCTGGGCACTCTCTGTGCCTTGGGACGCTGCGGAGGGCAGCACAGGAGACAGTCAGGCCTCCCTGCACAGCCTAGTTCCAGCAGGGACACAACTGGTGACTCATACCCATCAGGGAGCAGGAGCTGCTAAAAGACAGGGCAGGTGACGGGCCACGTGCGGCGGCCGTCGAAGAGGCCAAGTGAAGGAGCGCAACACACGCATGGTCTGACTCCGTGCAGAGGGACGAGCCGGCGCCAGGGACAGAGGTGGGGCCCACCCACCTGGGTAGAGGGACCCTGAGCAAACGGGGGTGGGGGTCTCTCCACCAGCCATCCAGGTGGGTGGGGCCTGGGTAGGCGGGAGTGGCAGAGAAAGCCAGAGGGAGGCCTCAGCCCTCTCCTCCTGCTCCTGGAGATGAGCTGCTGTGAGGTAGTGATGTGTGTTCCTGGGGTCTGAGTGGCCCCCAGCCTTGGTGACCAGGCCCTGACCCTTCACACACGGCGCCCGCGGGAGGGCGTGGCGGTGCCGTGAAGAATGGAGGAGGGGTCTCCTGCTCAGGGACGGTGCATGGGGGCACCAAGGAGGGCTGTTCCCCAGAGGAGGGGGCACAGCTGTGGGGTCAGAGCAGAGGCCCAGGCACTGGCCCTTGAGCCCAAGCACTTTCATTCCAGATAAACTGCTAAGGCCTCACACAGAAAGTTGATGAGGCCCCACCTGCGGGACGCCGGGGTCCTGCCGCAAACAGGCCCCTCGGGCCTTTCACCCCAGAATGCTGTATCTCCAGGCACTGTAATTAACTTGATTAAATTGTCCTGCTCCGGAGGGAGGCTTTCTCAGTCCAGACAAAAAAACGAGAATTGAAACTTAGCCCAGAGACAGTAAATATGAAAAAAAGAAACCGTTCAGTTCCACACAGAGTTAGAGACTTGAGTCAGGTGGCCAGGCACCACTGGGCGCTCCTGGCAGAGGGGCCAGCTGGGCGAGGTCAGCCCGAGGCCCCGAGAACGGCCTCTCACTCGTGCCATGCGTGGATCTGTGGGCGCGGCCTCTCGGAGAGCCACCCTCATGGCTCGGCCACCCCCAGAATCGCCAGTACACATGCCCTTTGACCCAGAAACACGGCCACCAAAGCCTCTCAGGCAGAATAAAGCTGGGGTTTGGCATCTCATGCCTTTACTGCAGTGTTTTTGTGATGCAAATGTTGTCCTGGAAATGTTCTCCAGAGGATCTGGCTTATAAATGATGACCCAGGCAGATCAGCAGACCAGCGGGTGTGGGCGTGCAAGACCGCCCTGGGGCAGCGCAGGCCCAGTAAGACCCCACACGACAGATTTCCAGAAGCGCTCACGTCTAGACATCTATCAGTATGGTGGCATGGCAGCGTGCGCGCTGAAAACCCGCATCTCTCAGAAAGACACGCGGGATGGGCCGTAACAACAGGACCCACGGGGCCGGGCTAAAGCCTCCGGCCGAGGGGGGCTCTCTGAGGGTCCACACGCATCCTTCCTGCTTTCAGTCCCTTCCTTCCTTCCCTTCTTCCCTCCTTCGTTCCTTCTTCTCCCTTTTCTTCCATGTGCATCCACTACTTTTATTAAATAAGAACCCAAGCTGAGCCAGCAAGGGGGGTGCCTCCTGGGGAGGAGGACCCAGGCCTGACTTTCCCCACCAGCCCTCTCAAAGCCCTGGCTCTTAATATTCAAGAGGCACTGGTGTGCTGATTCATCTTTTCAGGGGGCCCTGATGGGCCCCTGGTGGGGCTCAGAGCACAGCATCCCATGAACCCATTTCATCCTCCTTCCATCAGAGTGTAGCATCCCATGGACCTGTTCCTGAGTCCTTGCTCCATCAGAGCACAGCATCCCGTGGACCAGCTCCACCATTGTTGTTCCATCATCCTTGTTCCATCAGAGTGCAGCATCCCATGGACCCATTCCTGAGTCCTTGCTCATCAGAGCGCAGCATCTCATGGACCAGTTCCATCATCCTTGTTCCATCAGAGCGCAGCATCCCATGGCCCTGTTCCATCGTCTTTCTTCCATCAGAATGCAACATCCCATTGACCAGTTCCATCATCCTTGCTCCATCATAGCGCTGCATCCCATGGACAAGTTCCATCATCCTTGTTCCATCAGAGTGCAGCATCCCATGGACCCATTCCTGAGTCCTTGCTCCATCAGAATGCAGCATCCCATGGACCAGTTCCATCATCCTTGCTCCATTAGCGCTGCATCCCATGGACCCATTCCTGAGTCCTTGCTCCATCAGTGTGCAGCATCCCATGGACCCATTCCATCATCCTTGCTCCATCAGAGCGCAGCATCCCATGGACCCGTTCCAGCGTCCTTGTTCCATCAGAGCGCAACATCCCATTGGACCCGTTCCATCGTCCTTGTTCCATCAGAGTGCAGCATCCCATGGCCCTGTTCCATCGTCTTTGTTCCATCAGAATGCAGCATCCCATGGACCAGTTCCATCATCCTTGCTCCATTAGCGCTGCATCCCATGGACCCATTCCTGAGTCCTTGCTCCATCAGTGTGCAGCATCCCATGGACCCATTCCATCATCCTTGCTCCATCAGAGCGCAGCATCCCATGGACCCGTTCCAGCGTCCTTGTTCCATCAGAGCGCAACATCCCATGGACCTGTTCCAGTGTCCTTGTTCCATCAGAGTGCAACATCCCATGGATCCGTTCCAGTGTCCTTATTCCATCAGAGTGCAGCATCCCATGGACCTGTTCCTGAGTCCTTGTTCTATCAGAGTGCAGCATCCCATGGATCCGTTCCTGAGTCCTTGTTCCATCAGAGTGCAGCATCCCGTGGACCCGTTCCTGGGTCCTTGTTCCATCAGAGTGCAGCATCCCGTGGACCCATTCCAGTGTCCTTGTTCCATCAGAGTGCGGCATCCCGTGGACCCGGTCCTGGGTCCTTGCTCTATCAGAGTGCAGTATCCCATGGATTATTTCCATCATCCTTGCTCCATCAGAACACGGCTTCCCATGGACAGGTTCCAGGTAAGTCCAGTCTTTGTTCTCCTAAAGGAGACAATGGCCTGCTTGCCTGAGGCTTCCTGCATATCCCTATCACCTGCTCTGGTCCAATTCTAATTACTGGAGCTTCCATTCATTAGTTGTTCAATTCATCAGCCTGAGGTGGCTGGAAATGACCAGTTACTTCCTGGTCACTCTGAGCCAGGGCAGCAAAGGTGGGCCACAGACCAGCTGAGAACACAGACACAGAGATTTGACCAGGTTCTGTCAAGCCCTGGAGGACTTTCAGAAGTCATGTCTTGTTCTCTTGGTGTCTGACAGAAAACATATGTCATGGAAGGACAGCATGGTGACAGAATCTAAACCGAGTCCCTTCCCATCATGGAGCATGCTTGGAACATCTGGGGCTGGCTCTCCCAGCTCACCCCCAGGCCCTCCAGCCACAGGGAGGCAGCCAGCATTCACAAGAGGTTGACACAAGCGGTCAGGGTGCTCGCTCCCACCTGCCCTCAAAGGCACTTGGGGAAAGGGGTGCCCTGTAACTGTAAGCCAAATGAGGAGACCTCACAGAAACCATAGCGGCAGGAACAGCTTGAATCACTTGCCCTGGTCAAGGACAGAGGACAGACGTGGACCCTGCAGAGGGGAGGGTGGACACCAGGATCAGTCGGGCCACCCTGCAGGGGAGCGGCTGAATCCAGAGGCAGGGAGAGAAGCTGGCCCAGCCAACGGGAGGAGATAAAATTCAGTGGGATGAAAACAGAGAGATCCACATGGAAGGGGGCTCCCGGCAGCGCCCCAGCCCACACATCCACTCCCCTCCTGGGTTCCAGCCCATTTGGCCTGTTCTGCCCCCAGCACAGCCCCCACACTCCCAGCCTGGGGCAGCCCCTCGCTGGGGGAGAAGAGAATTCATGAATTGAAACCAGCTCAAGGTTTAGTACTGGTCTCATTGGGGCTGTTGTGAAGCTTGAGAAACCATCGCCGCGCTCGACGGGGACCTACAGAAACGCGGAGCTCTGCGGAGCCAGCGCTGGGAGCTGCGGGGACCCGATCCACGCCGCACACAAGCAGGGAGGGAAGAGGCGCAGGGAGAGCAGAGCTGCTTTCTGCTCCTGCTCCCCAGACAGCCAGTCCCTGGGCTCCCCCAGCTCCCGCCCTGATGGCCTGCGCGGCAGGTGGAAGCTCGGGGCCTCCAGGAGACTCCCACTGCCCGGGTAGAGTGGCATCCAGGGCGGTACAATTAATCACCCACAAACACAATTGAGACATTCTCCTCTTTTCTAACCACACGTCTGTGTGAGGCCAGCTTTTCTTCACAGGCCTCCACCCCGACGCTCCGCGGCAGCTCGGGATGCCGAAACAGATGCAAAGTCTTCTGGGCGAAGCCACGCGGTACCCACACCTGCAGCACGAAAGCATGTTCAAGCCATGTTTCTCCTTTTCTTTTTGTCTTTTTGGAAAACATAATTATTTTTCATCAAAAGTATGTGATTTGTGCTGACATGGGGTGGGTTTGTTACAGTTCATTTTTCAACAATTAACAAATAAATATTTACATGGTTTCCTGATGGTCCTTTCTAATGCTGTGGACATGACACAAATCTGCACGCATGAAAGGCCCTGACGTGGGCCGCAGTCCGCTGAGCACTGTTCTGGGAGCTGCTGACCTAAAACCATGAATCACCGGCCTCCCAGCCAGCAAATAACTGCACCTTGCCCACGGACTGCTTGGTCACGTCTGGCAACAGGCGGGAAGCCACCCCCCACCGCAGGTGCCGCCAGCACCCCATCTTCTCCTGTAACTGCGGGCACCTGTGACTCGCACACTTCAGTGTTCATCCCCTCTTGTCAGGACCCCTTCATTTGCAAAGAGACACATCATTATTATAGAAAATACACAAAATTCACAGAACAAATCAAATCGTACTACCCAGAAGTACCACGACCATTTGATGGTTCCTTCAACCTTGCATTCGGGTGTTTCAGTTTGTTCGTGGGTGTCTGCCCTTCATATGACTGACCCGTCAGTTAATGCCGGGCCCCACGATCTCAGAACGGCCTTGGTCACCGGCTACCACAGATGAGGCCCCACTCCCGTCCTCACCCTCCCTTCTCCGTGAAAGGCCCAAGGACCCCAGCATTTCTAAACATTTACCTTCTCTCTGGAGGTTTCTGAAGATGATCTCATTTGCAGGACACCTCTGGAGAGTACAGGCCAGTGTTCTCACTGAGAACGTGGCAACCCAGCCTGTCTACACTGGCCAGGCCTTCCTTGACCCGACCCTCCCTGACCTCACCCTCCCAGCCTGAACCTCCCCGGCCTGACCTTCCCGACCTGACTTTCACTGGCCTGCCCTCCCTGACCTGGCCCTCCCTGGCCTGGCCTCACAGCACAGAGGCGGAGTGCATCTGGCCCTGGGCTCTCACCTTTGTCACAGCGTCCCAGCCTTGCTGACCCTTAATCAGCCCAAGGCTACTCTCCCCCCACTGACCTGGGGTGTTCTGGGTGAGCTGCAGATGGCCCTGACCCTCTTCTGGGGCCACACGGGGGTGGGGGAGGGTCAGCATGGGTGTGTCACTGTTTGTTGGGGCTGCCGTAAGAAAATACCACACACTGAGGGGCTTAAAACAACAGAACTTAGCTCTGCGCAGTTCGGGGGCGGGAGGTCCGAGACCAGGTGTGCCCAGGCCTGGTTCCCTCTGAGGCCGTGAGGGAGGACCCCCTCCAGGCTCTCCCGGCTTCTGGCGGTCACGGACAACCCCTGGTGTTCCTCGGCTTGTGGGGACGTCACCCCACCTCCACCCGTGTTCCCACGGCCCTCTCCCTGTGCGTGCCTGCCTCTGTCTTTTCTTGCTGTAAAGACACCAGTGGTTGGATTAGGGCCTACCCCCTGCGACCTAATCCCAACCGAACTATTACCTCTGCCAAGACCCCATTTCCAATTAAGGCCCCATTCTGAGGTTCTGGGTGGATGTGAACTTGGGGGACACTGTCCAACCCATCATAAGAAGGGATTGCTCTCCCCTCCTGAGCTCCCCCCTTTGTTACAGCCTTAGATCTGCTGATGGCATCAGGAAATGAGCCTCTGCTCTCCCTCCCCCTGCCCCGCATGGCCCACCCCACACTCCCCTCCCCCATTCCCCAGGAGCAGAGTGGGATGACTCTGCTGGACGGCGCTGGACAACGGAACCAGGCCCTGCTCAGGAGGGAGGCCTCCTTCTCACACCCCGGAGCTCCAGGCCCTGGGGGGGGGGGTCTGCGAGCCATGACTGATGCTGGTGGGTTTGTGCAGCAGGTTGGGCTCTCTGCTCTCCAAGACCCCATTCTGTCCACAACGGGGCTCCCACTTCGGCCATTGGGGGTTGGGGGGGAGAGAAAGAATCGGGAGCCTGATTCTGGCTATAGGTTTAGGCCACATCCCTCCTTGAGCATCGACATGTTTGCTACAACGGCCTGCCTGCCCTGTGGGTCCCCTTCCCGTGGGGCTCACACCCACATGGGCGGAAAGAGGCTGGCCTGCTGGGGAAGTCCAGTCGTCAGATTTCAATAGGCTTCATGCGAGTGATGGGAAAGTTCTAGATTAGCTGTTGGTTCTCTCTGCCTGAAGGTGGAGGCCTCAGCTCTGCAGGGCGACCTGAAGAAGGGTCCCCTCTCCTAGAGCCTGGAATGGCTCAGTCTGCAGCCCACCCTGTCCACCAACACCACTCTGGCCAGCCCATGCCTGGCTGCAGTCCAGAACTGTGGGGCCACACCGGTCACAGGAGAACGAATGTGGTGCCGGGAGGCCCCTTCCCAAGCCCCCGGGGTCCTTCTCAGCATGCCAAAGACCCCTGGCCCTCTGGGCGAGGCTCTGGTACGCTCAGGCCCCAGGGTCCGGGCTGCTCAGCAGGCCCCCCACTTTCCCTGGGCCCGGGTCCAGTTCCCGCAGCCGCCTGAAAACAGCTTTCGCATTCCCAGCATCAGGGCTGGGTTAAAACAGTTCCCTCTACTGCATCCCCGTAGCTGACCCTACTGCACCCAGGCCTATCCTCCAGAGGCGCTCAGGCCAGCGCTGCCAGAGCTCTATGCTCCTCCCCCGTACCCCTGCAGGAGGAGCCACTCGCCCCTCTGCTCCTCACTCCTCACTCCTCCAGGGTTAGGTGTGACAAACCGGCCCTGGAAGACACCTGAAAGACACCTTCCAACGGGACAGGTCTCAGCACGAGTGACAAGAGCTCTGTAGATTGACTTGTCTCGTGAGCTGGGAAGAAACACCCCACTTGAACAGAGAGGAGCACGTCTGTGAGTCAGCTTTGTGTGTCTTTGTTGTTGCTGTTGTTTTTAATCTGAATGCAACTTCATCAGAGGCCATCATTGAGATTTTTCATTTATGGAGACTCCACCCAGCCTCCCAGAAGCTGGGGACATTTGTGGACGTACCATGGGGAAATGGTCAGAGCCTAAAGCAAGAAGACCGCTTTCAGAGTAAAATGGCTAGATAATTAACAGGGGTCCCGACTCCATGGTGACACTCGCCTCAAGCATTAGGACTAGTACTTGGCAAAATGCCTGAGGTGTATCATGGGCATTTGATGAAAGCGGTTGGTCATCGCTGTGATTTTTTTTTTTTCATTTTAATCCCCGTGTAGTAGGCGTCAGCGGTCTGCTAGTTTCAGGTGTATGGCGTGGTGACTCAACATTAGCATACATTTCTCAGGGCTCATCGAGAGACATGCACTCTCCTGAATCAGCGTTTTTAAAACAAAAGAATTACCGAACAGCGGGAGCCTACCAGCCTGACTGGGAGGACCTCGGCAGAAAGTAGAGATGCAGCAGCTCGCTCTGCTCCTGAATCTTTATGCTTCCGAGTTACTGCAGTCCCCTCCCAACACCGCACAAAGAATCAATTTTAGAGGAGCCAAAGACAAATATGAAAGGAAAAGCTATAAATGTTTCTGGAAACAATGTTTTAGAAAAACAAATTGGAGAATATTTTTATGATTTAGGGATAGCAAAGACTTTCCTGATAAAACCAACAACTGAAAAGCACAAACCACGAAGGAAATTATTACTACACTCAACTGTATTCAAGTAAGAACTGATTTTCCACTTCCAGTGAGGGCAGGCTATTTTTCTTAACTAACCATTCTGCTGAAAACAACCAAAAAATCTGGACAACATGAAGAAAATCAATGGTGTGAAGGAATTGGAGAGAATTACCAGGCCAGCGAGGAGTTAGGTAGGGATCAATACTCCAGAGGAAAGGAACGTTCAGAAAGATGTCCCCAATTTTCAGGGCTCTGTCCCTTAGGACACCCAAACAGAGCCAAAGAATCTAAGCCGAGCTTCTAGTAATTGGACAGGACCAGAGGGACCAAAATTTCTATCCATCCCCATGAAGAAGACAGCAGGGCAGAGATGTAAGCAACCCAGGGCGTTAGCAGGGATCTTTCAGAAGTATGAGCTCCCCAGAAAGAAAGAGATCAGCCCTTTCAAAAAGGAAAGCCCACCTCAGTCAACAATCCAGACTGGATTAGGATAACCTACCAAAAGTAAACTCGAATGCTTGACTCACTGAAAGCAATCCTATCTGTAAAAAGTTAAAACCATCCAGAATTTCAATTAAATAGATCAAGTTTTAAAACATGGTGTCCAGGATTTAATTTGAAATCACCAGGCATATCAGAAGACAAGATCATTTGACAGCAAATCAACCGAAAAATACAAACAGTACAAAGAGAACGATAGACAGTCTAGATACTGGATTTGACAAATTTTAAAATAACTGTGATTAACATATTCAAGAAAATAGATGACAAGATGGGCACTTTCACCAAAGAACTGGGATGTATTTTAAAAGAATCAAATGGAAATTCTAGAAATGAAATCTGCAGTGAATGAAAAGGAATAACTAGATGTGTTTAATAGTCAGTGAGACATGAAGAGGATTAATGAGAGAATTAATGGTGTGACAGAAAATACCTGGATTGTGGAGGGGACATTTTTTAAAAGTGTAAGAGAAAAAGAAGGCACGGAGGAGGGCCTAATATGCATGAATTTAGAGCCCCTGAAAAAGGACATGGGGAGAATGTGTGACAGCCATGTTTGAAGAGAAAGGCCAACAATTTTTCAAATCGCTGAATGAATTTAAATGACAGAACCAGAAAGTACTGCAAAGCATGATAAATACAAAGGAAAACACACCTAGGCAGACGCCACACCAAAATTGCTCTAAAGAAAAGACAAAGCATTAAACTCAGCCAGAGAATGGAGATGACCATCAGAACACCAACAGGACTGACAGTCGGTTCCCAACAGCACCAGCAGGAGCCAGAAGCAAAGGCCACAATGATGCAACTCCCCCAGTGCACGGGGGAGAAAAACAAAAACAGAAAACCACTCACCTCTAATTCCACAGATCAAAACACATCCTCTGAAAATGAAAATGAGAAAAGACATTTCAGAAAAAAACTGATAGAGTTCAGTGCTCTAGTCATAGACTGAAGGAAATTCTAAGGGACAGCAACACTAAGAAATGCAAAAAGGAAGAAATTGCAATGAAAAATAAAATATTCCAATAAATCAAAATTAAAATCAACTGCATGAAACAAAAATAGTAATGTCATGTGAAATATAAAAAGATGCATATAGGTAAACATGTCTAAACAATTGCAAACAAGTTGAGATGAGGATAAATTGAATTAAACTTTGAAAGTCCTTATGTTGACTAAGAATAAAAAGTACTGATTTATCTTAGATTTTAATACCAATTTTAGGATAACCATTGGGAAAAATTGTTTTGAAAAAGTAGATTAAAAGGCGGGGCGGGGGGGGGGGAATGGAAAGAAAATTAACCCAAGAGATAGCAAGAAGGGAGAAAAAGGAAATTCAAATTTGTATACATCTAATAAAATTGTCTAAAAAGACAGAAAAATTTATATGAATATATGTATGCATGCATATCTTTTAGATGTATATACACATGTTATGTATTATATAGATATTATATAGACATTCATGTGTTTGTGTACAAATTAACAGATGAAAGAGGAAAATCAAGATCATCTTGATAAACACAGAAAAGCATTTGTCAGAATTCATCATCCATTCACTTCATTCCCCAAATGCTAATAAACAAGTTCAGCAGGTTATAGGACACAAAGTTCACATAAGAAACCAGTTGTGTTTCCATGCACTACCAATAACCAGTCCAAACTGAATTTTTGAAATTCCATTTGTAATAGCATCAAAAATAATTACACACTTAGGAATACATTTTAACAAAAGAAGTGCAAGATTTGTACTCTGAAAACCACATCATTGTAAAAAGAAATCTAAAGAAGACCTAAATAATGGAAAGACATCCCATGTTCATGGATTATTAAAATGGTGGTACTCCTCAAAATGCTGCACAGATTTAACTTGATCTCTATCAAAATCCCAGCTGGGTTTTTTTAATTGACAAGCTGATCCTGAAGTTCATATAGAAATGCAAGCAACTAATAATAGCCAAAATAATTTTGAAAAAGAAGAACAAAGAGGACTCACACTTTCCAATTCCAAAAGTTACAAAGCAAAAATAATCAAGACACTGTGATACCAGTGTAAGGAGAGACATAAATAAATGGAATATAATTGAAAAACTGTAACTAAATCCTCAAGTGTGTGGTCAATTGCTTTCAACAAACCGACGCTGGGGCAGCTGGTATTCACATGCCAAAGAACAAAGTAGGACCGTTAATACCACACACAGAAATTAGCTCAAAATGGATCATAGACCTAAATGCATGAGCTAAAGCTATAAATGTTAAAAGAAAACATCAGGGTAAATTTTCATGATTTTAGGTTATGAAATGTATCCTTAACTATGATATCAAAAGCACAAACAGCAAAGGAAAAGAATAGATAAATTGGATATCATCACAATTAAAACCTTTTGTGTAGCACATGATACCTTTAAGAAACTAAAGACAAAATGGGAGAAGATATTTTCAAATCATTTTTCTGATAAGGGACTTACGCCCAGAATATAGGAAGAATTCTTACCACTCAATGATCAAGAGACAAGATACCCAATTAAAAAATGGGCACATGAAAAGGTGCTCAACATCATTAGTCATTAGAGAAACACAAATCAAAACCACGAGGAGGTGCCACTTCATATCCACCAGCAGGGCTGACATTTTCTTTCAAAAAAAAAAATTAAAATAACAAGTGTTGATAAGGATGTGAAAACTGGAGCCCTCAGACCTAGCTGGTGGGATTGGAAAATTGGGCAGCCCCATTGGAAAACAGTTCGGCGGTTGCTCAAAGTGTGAGATGAGAGTGGCCCTGGGTCTCGGGAATCCCCCTCCTCCGCGCGCCTCCATGAGGAATGGAGACATGTCCACACAGGAGCTCTGCGGAGATCCTCACGGCCACCTTACCTGTAAGGGCCGAAGGGGGGAGACGGACATGCCCATCAGTGGGTGAATGAATAAAATGCTGTCTATTCATTCAACGGAAGGCTATTCGACCATAAAAGGGCCTGGAGCTCTGATACACACTACAACATGGATAAAAACCTTAAAAGCTTTACGATAAGTGAAAGGAGCCAGACCCGAAACACCACACAGTGTAGCCTCCGCTTATGTGAAAAATCCAGACTAAGTAAGTGTCACTGTTTCTTGGGGCTGCCTTAAGAAAATACCACACACTGAGGGGCTTAAAACAGCAGAACTTAGCTCTGCCGCGGTTCGGGGGTGGGAGGTCCGAGACCAGGTGTGCCCAGGCCTGGTTCCCTCTGAGGCCGTGAGGGAGGACCCCCTCCAGGGCGGGGGAGCCCAACAGCACCCAGCGAGCCCCTGAGCTGAGGACGGGGCAGCAGAGGGACTGGGGAGGCGGGGCAGCTGGCGTGTGCCTGGCAGCGCAGGGAGCATCAAGGGCGGGGGCAGCGTCCCTGCACTGCTCAGCGCTGGTCTGGCACGTGTGGGGTTAAGCTTCATAAACCTGAGCGTCCCCTGCATCCCTGGAATGCCCTGTACTGCTCACAACGGTGAACAGTCTCTCCATGTGGCCCCGGGCCTCTCCCTGTCCGGCTACGTGGTTCTCAGTCTGGGTCTGGGACCCTCTGCTCTCTGCCTCCCTCCAGGGCACGGAGGACAGCTGGAGGTGCGCCTCACCTCTGTGAGGGAAGGGCAAGGATGGGTTCGGCAGCCCTTCCACTACCCTAAGTCAGTGTTGCTGGTCCCCTAGGTCTGCGAGTCACCTGGGTGAGTGGAAACCCCTCTGACTTAGTGAGGACATGGGAGGCGCCTTCTTCCAGCTTGGGAAAGGTGTGTGGGCTTACACAGACCCGCTTGCTCTCCCCATAAGAGTTTTCCTTCCTGCTGAGCTGTCTGGGTTGCTGGAGACATGCCCATCCCCTCCCCGCTGCGGCCACCCAGCCCCTTGAGCCCCCAGCTTTGCAAAGCCCCGGCCCCAGCAGCTCATTATCCAAGTCATCCTGGCGGTGGCCAGCTGGGGGAGTCGCTGTGGGGAGAAGTCCCACAAGCAGGACACCTTGCAAAGCTCCACTCAGTGGAGACCTTTCCCAGACACACTGTCTCAAAGCCACAGCGATCCCTCCCCATCTTCAGCCACCACCCCAATGTGCAGACGCGCCCTCCGAGAGCGCCCGGTGGTGGGATCTGAGGGGATGGTGGCCCTGGGCCCTAAAGCTAGACATTGGCCACTGATATCCTCAATGTGGTAGATTTGGTATTTGAAATGGGTGTTTACGTTGTGAATGAGGACTGGGGTGGAGGTATGAGGGTTGGCCCTAGAAATTCCGCATCTAAGAATCCATCCGGCAGACAGACTTTCCCATATGCTGAAGGAAGCACATCCAAAACGTTTACTGTAACACTGTCGGGAATCATGAAAAAATGGGCACAGCCCGAATGCCCACGGATAGGGAACAGCTCATGGGAAAACCTCCCAAAGCGTGGCTGAGGGAAAGAAGCCAGCAGCGGGCCGAGTGTACACTTGAATTTGCACGGCACACGCACACCTGCTCAGGAGGCCGCCCGGAAGACAGCCCCGAGGCTCGCGCGGTTGTGGCGGGGGGGGGGGGGGGGGGCGGGCCAGCGAGGCCAACAGGAGGGCTGGAGAGTGTCATGTGCACAGGGGAGGATGTGGGCTCCTCCCCGTGTGATGATTGCGTGTGTGAGAGCGGGGAGAACCACGTGCCGGGGCCCCGCGGCAAGGTCACAGCCAGTCATGCCCGGAAGAGCAGCTGCAGGGGCAGCGCCTTCCCGACTCCACCGTGAAATTCGTTATAACTCGGGGTCAGGACAGCCGCAGAGGCAGCGCCCACAGGCTCCGCGTCCGGGGTCCCTCCGGGCACGCGCTGCCTCCAAGGCCTGTGTCCACATGACACCACAGACCCAGGGGTGGCAAACATCTTCCTGCAGCCTGGGCACCACCGGGTGGGAAGATGGGCAAACGGCGGCAAGGGACGAGAAAGGAGCAGGGACGCCGTGTCCCCCTAGCATGTCTTCGGAAACCCGGTAGCGCCTCTGCTCCATGCGCCCGGGGAGGGGTCCCGAGGGGTCCCCAGGGGTCCTGCTCCCCACCAGGGAGGGGTCCGCTTGTGTTTTGAATCAGATGGATGGCCTTGCGGCACGGCAACCCCTTGTCCGGGGGTACAGCGGGAAGAGAACACAGCAGCCTCCGATTTTCAGATATACACATGTGTGCCTGTTACCTGGATTATTTTCAGGAGGTGCAAACAGGCCATTTAGGTTCTCACAGCCCCAGGTTCCACATCAGTGAGTGGGCGGCTGTGTGCTTACTTGGCAGGTTTTCCCAAAGGACAAAGAGAGCAGGACTCGCAGTTAAAGACAGTCCACGGCGTTGGAGCTGTGGGAGGGGTTTTAAACAAGACAGGAGAAGAGGGGAGGGACCTTCTCGGACCTGAGATCTCAGGGACAGTGGTCAGGAGACCCCAGCCTGGTGACCCACAGGGGACAGCAGGGCTGAGAAGCGTCCGGGAAGGCTCCAGACAGAAGTGCGTGGACCACCCCCAACACCTCAAAGACCCATCCTTCAACACGGCCCATCAAGGGTGGGGAGAATAAAGACCCACCTACTGCCTGCATGCCTTCCTGAAACCTTACACGAGAACTTGCACAAAAACAGCGGGAAACCAGGAGAGGAACAGGCAGAAGGCCTGGCACCTCCCCGAGGTGGGCCGCACAGGACCCAGGGAGGCTCGCGCGTGGGCACTGGTGCCCAGGAAGTGGGCTCTGCAACAGGGGCGCTGACAACACATCCCACGTCCGGGAGCGTCTAAAACACAGGGTCGGTAACACATAACGGGGTTGAACAAGGAAAACACAACAGATTTGCAAGTCCAGGAAAACCCAGGGAACTGCATTCCCTGGTTCTTCTGTGACTCACGAGGCCCAAATTCCCCACATGTGGACATTTCACTTATTTCCAAATTAGGCTAACTTATGTCTATAAAGTACAAAGACCGAGGTTTGGTTACAGGGCAGGATGTAGACGATTCACGACTTTTGATGGGAAAGGAGACTACAGACGTGGGAGGTCAGGGGCAGAACCGTCTGGGGCGAGAGCGGGCCTGACCACCATAATCCGGGGCAAAGAACTAAAAACCATGTGCAGACCGCTCGTGGTGTAACTGTTGTCACAAAGTTGAAGGGGGAAGATTTTCTGTAATCTCACTGGAGGGACAGAGGGGCAGGGAGAGAGCTGTCCGCTCACGCACAAGCCTGGTCACAAGAGATGATTTACACACGCAGAACCGGCTGTCACCGGTGGGCTCCCTGGAGGGGGCTCCCCAGGGGACATTGCTGTGCTCGTCGTGGGGAGCACCCTCGAGGACCACAGCTGCCCACAAGGCACTCTCTCCAGGACTGTTGGTCTCTTGGCTGAAGAAGCCTGAGTTAGGGGGTGGCAGCTACTCCTCCAGGGGTAATGCAACGCCCCAGGAACCAAGCCTTGCACACCCAGCGTCGTGGGGACACAGCGTCACACGGGGCCGCTGCCCAGCAGATGTTCTGGGCCCTGGGCCGGGTGCTGGGCACCCACAGTGCTCAGTCCCTTGAGGGCAGAACACAGAGCAATGCAAGTGCCCGTCCTGCGCTGTCATGGGTGGTGGTGGACAGGGCAGCGGGGACGAGCCCTGTGGGCTGTAGCCATGATGGGAGGTGTGGCCCTCCCTGGCATCCTTCTGTGGGGTGGGGGCCGAGGAACTCCCTTTTGTCCCCTCCCGGCACACTGACACAAAGTCAGGGCCGTGCAGCTCATCCCTGGCTACAGAGTGACCCCCACGCAGCAGAAGCCGCCCTGCCGTCTCTTGTTCGTAGACACCGTCTTCATCTCTAGACTGAGCTGCTCAGTTGGCAAGGGGACCCCTCCTGGGAGTCCACCAGCCTGTGGTCCGAACAAACCCCACAGCGCAAGCACAGCTTCTGCCCCGGGAAGCCGCTGAGTCCGCCGCCCGGCCGCCCTCCACCACAGCCTCTGGCAGCATCTCACCGTCCAACGGCAACGCCGCAGGGGTCACAGAAGCGGCCGAGGGCTTGGTCCGCCCCGCCGAGGGCTCCCAGGGCTGCAGGGCACTGGGCAGGTGCGCACGGGGAAGGCAGAGCTGGTGACCCCAGCTCCGGGACGCCCGAAGCAGAGTGCCCAGGGTGACGAGGGGAGGGGGTATTCCTTCCGCGCTCCCGCTTACAGAGCTCACGGGGTCCTCCCCTTGCACACCAGCTGTATTCCACATGCTTTCCTCATCCAGACTGGCCCCCCCGGGACACATGGAGATGCCCACACGCTCAGCACGCCCGATCCGTGCCTGAGCAGCCGGGCTGCCTTACAGGAGGCCAGAAGCGTCTTGGTGTTAGAGTCTGACTTTCTGCCTGACAAGTGCGTGTGCGCTGCAGTGGGTGTGGCCTCCGCCAGGCCCCTTGGCACCCCACGCGCCCTGGGCAGAGTCGTCTGGCCCCCAGGAAGTCAGGCAGGGCCCCCTCCCCATCCTACCGCCCTGCTCCCCCAGCAGCAGCCATCACTGCAGCCACACCTGAGCCAGCCACTCTCCCCCTGAGGTTCTGGTGTCCATGGCTCTGAAGGCACCGCCGTGCCCGTGGAAACCATTGCTCGTTTTCAGAGCGCGTCTGTGGAACCTGGTGTGGAAAGAAGGCTCCATGAGGCCTGCAGGGTCATGGCCGTTCTGCATCACGGAGCTCCCGCTCGGGGCTCAGCAGGTGAAGCCCCTCAATGCCACAGGCAGGTGCTGGGGGGCACTACGGCAGGGAGGCACGGACACCTGCAGGACGGGGTCCGTGGCTCCGTGGCTCCAGGACGGTGGGAGCCTGTCGCATTCCAACATCTTCATTGTTCGATGATGTTGCCAGGAATGCGACACAACTGATGGGTATAAATTAGACATTATTAACACCAGCATTATTAACCTCCCTGCTGAGGGAGAGAGCTGGTGTTTAACAAAACACTTCTCTGGGAATTTGGGTGATGGGAAAGAAAACCCAAGTTGGCCTTCTCAGTCCCTCTGTCGTGGAAGTAGGACAGTGTCGACGGTGAAGCAGAGAAGACCACGTGGCGGGCATTGTTGAATTTTGCTTTTTCATTTTAAAGTAACAGCAGCTGCCTCTTTTCACTTGAAACGATCTCATGTGTTTCACCAAAGAAAGTCACAAAACAGGAATGCGCTGGAGAACTGCTTTGCCCTCTGGAAGGTCCACCTATGGGTCCAGGGTCCCAGTACCCACCTTGACACGGGGTTCTTCGAGGAGAATCTCGGACGCGGGCAGAGATAACGCACCCAGCACTTGTGTGTGCCATCCGGGGCTGCCTTGGGGGTTGGGACATCTGTGCGGGGTGGATGTGGGAGGGGGAAGCTGAGCCATAATCACCCCCCACTGGGTCTACGAAGCTCTCCAGCAGCGCTGATGTTCAAGGAAGCAATCAGAAAAAAGATGATTACTCTCCTCTTTTAACACTTTCTTGCTATTTTTATAGCATTTTCGCCGGTCCTCAGAAAAGTGTTGACATTTTACTCCGGTTGTGTTAGTTTCCTGGGGCTGCCCTAACAAATTGCCACACGTGGGGTAGCTTGAAACCACAGAAGTGTCTTCTTCTGCAGACTGAAGCTGTTCCCCCCGCAGGAGGGGCCCCCGGCCCGGCGTCCATCCAGCAGCAGCACCCGGCTCCCCGGGCCCCTCCAGTGTCACTCCACACGGCCTCCTCCCATCCCGAGTCTGCGCACCTGGTCTCCTGGTTCCCTCGAATTCCCTCGGTCTGACTTGGCCTACAGAACCTGAGCCTCCACTCATGAGATGTCCCTGCTACTTAGACTTTCTGGTTATGTGGCACGAGAAGACTGAGGGTCGGGTGGAGAGCACAGGAGCCGGAATCCAGGGCTCCCATGAGTCTGGTTTGCCTGGGGTGGTGTTTTCGGCAGGAGGGGTCCGTGGCGATACGCGGTGAGTGCCAGAATGGGGAGTCGAACCCCCTTCCTCCTGCCCCGGGGTGCAGCAGCGTCTCAGCTAACTCGGCCCAGCACGCTGAGCGTCCGCGGAAGGTCCCGCCACGCCAAAGCAGAGCGCCTCTGAATGTCCCCTTCTTTGCTCATCACCCTTAGACCCTTACAGGCAGAAGAGGAGACCAGGGTAGAGATACAGAAAGATGCTGTCATCCCAACTTACCCAACCGTCGATAATCCAGCGTTGGCTCCAGAAATATGTGTGGTGGACAAAACCCATGGAGACGGGCCACCCGGGCCTGGTGGTGGTGCTGCCAACACCCCAGAGCCGCTCCTGGGCTCAGTGGCACACCCAGAACTGGAAGGCTCCCCTGGCCTCTCCTTGCAGAGACATCTGGGGTACCTTGCCACACCAACCACCCCATTTCTCAACTGGGCACCCCTAAAGAAAGGCACCCCTAAAGAAAGGCAGGGTCTCTGCTCCTGGCTTGTCCTCTTGTGTCGGCAGCCGTGAGGCTTGGCACGCGGCTCTGCCTAAATCCTACCTTGTTAAAAATTTTGGTATTTTGTTCATCATGTATGCTTTGCGTCTGGTCTTCTGAAATTGTGCGTTAAAATCGCATTTGTCTTGAATCCTGAGGTTTTTGATGCCCCCCCTCAATTTTGGGCCTGAGGTCGGCACCTTACCACCTCCAGCCCCGGCTCGAATAGTGGCCCTAGATACTGCCTTAAACCAAACTGCGCGCCAACAACACGGGTGGCATCCGGGCGCCATTTCATCACAAGGAGGAGGAGGTGGCGGTGCAGGAAGACCAGGCTGACTGTGTCTGTAGGTCCTCGGTTGTGGCCAGCCCCTGGGGACACAGAGGTGTGGCCGGCACCATCCCCGCCCGAGCGTTCAGAGCGGACAAGGGCACTTGGAGAAGATGGAACTGCAGGCAGCCGGGCTGAGAGGCGGCGGGAGGGTCCCCCCACCTGCACACTAAAGCGTGTGGGCAGGGGGCTTCTCGCTGTGACAGCAGAATGGGGGTCATGGAGATCAGGGAGGAAGGGCGGGGCACCAGAGGCTGGGGAAGCTGGTTCAGCTGCTGGGGGCCAGCTCTGAGAACCTCCCCCAGCTTCACGCTCAGTGAGCTCCCAGTGGAGCTTGACTCGGCTGTGATGGCACGCTGGGAGGACCAAACGTGGAACTGGAGATTGTGCCCCCAGTCGGGGCTCTTGTGGCTGCTGCTCGAGGGAGCACAGAGCTGGCCGCAGCCCCAGCCCTGGCCATGGACACGCTTGTGGGCTTTACAGAAGTCAGGAACTCTGGAGAGGGACTCAGTGGCAGGCCAGCCAGACCATCCCCAGCAGGCCAGGTGGGGTCACCTCCAAAGTGGGGAGCAGTGACCAAGCCAGACCGCACGGCCAGGCAGACCCCTGGGGCGTGTCGTCCGGTCCGTCCTCACCCCGGAGGGGTAGTGATTTCATCCGCAGCTCACAAGGGAAGTTCAGCAGCCTGCCCCGGGTAACCCTCCGAGATGGCCGAGGCTAATGTCCAAACAGCAAGGGGAAAGGAAACGTCCAAAAGCATTCAGAGATTAGGTCCCTCAGCCAGAGGAGAATTCAGACTGGCATCCAGCTTGTCATAAGCAGCCCTGGATTCTAGAAGACAACAGACTGACACCTGCCAAGAACCAGAGGATAATCATGTTGAACCTGGAATCCTATATCCAGCCCAGCCGGGAACACCTCACATGCCACATGAATTATCCAGCCCCGAAAACACCTATTCTGCAGGAAAATACCCCCTGGGAGCCCATTTTCTATTATTTTAAAAAAGAGAATTATAATACATTACATATCAACCCAAACCCCCACTAATTTCCTAAAATGAAATAAAACATGACAGACTCCCTCTGCTTATGACAAATTATGTGTGAATACAACACGTTAGACACCACGTCCACACCACAAACCCTCCACCTGCTGGTGACACGTGGTTGCCAGGTGCGCTGGGGGGCATCCGAGTGCAGGCAACATCTCTCCCGTCCCTGTGCTGACATCCGACATTCTACCTGGTGTGGGCCGTGGGATTCAACGCTTTTGCCACACATGTTTTGCTTAAGATATCGAATTGCATTTCGAGGATAGCACAGCAACTTCCCTGTGTGAACAAGCATCAGCTGAAAACCTTGTTTTGGAAGCTGCGTGTGCTCTCCCACTTGGCACTAAACTTTGAGCATGTCCTGGGAAACACTAACCAGGGAGACATTCTGGGAGGTACGCCCTGGGTGGCAACCAATCAATAAGCAACGTTAGTGGAGAACAGAGACATTCCCCAGAAACCACACAAGGGCACCTGTCGGTATCATCAAGGTAATTAACATACCGCGAAGCCCTGTTGTAAAGTGTCGATTCTCAAGGTTATGCAACCACCACCACTCTGATTCTAGAACCTTTGATCACCCCAAACTGAAACCCCGTAACCAACAGCAGTCACTCCCCAGGTTTCTGTACCCCAGCCCCTGACAACCGCTAGTCTCCTTTCCATTTCTATGGATTTCCCTGTTCCGGACGTTTCAAATCAATGGAGTCTCACAATATGCAGCCTTTCTGTCTTTTTTACTCCGCGTAATCTTTCCCAGGTCCATCCTTGTCGCAACGTGCATCGACACGTCACTGCTTTCTGTAGCTGGAGAACATTCCACTGCATGGTATACGTCTTGTTTAACCATCTCTCTGGGGCTGTTCGTTTGGGTTGTTTCCACTTTGGGGTTTTAGGATCATGCTGCCACGAACGTTCTGTGTGGACGTACATTTCCAATTTTCCCAGCTGTGTATCTAAGAACAGAATTTCTGGGTCATGTGGTAATTCCATGGTTAGGTTTGTGGAGATACCAGACTGTCTTCCAAAGTCCCTGCACCATTTTGCCTCCCAGCAGCATGCACGAGAGTTCCAGTTTCTCCACGTCCTCGACAACACTTAGTATCGACATTTCAATTCTAACCATCCCAGCGGATGTGAAGTGGCATCTCGCTGTGGGTTTAATTTGCTTTCCTCTAACGACTGACGATGTTGAATATGTTTCTAGGTACTTATTGCCCATCTATAGACTTCCTTGGAGAAATGTCTGTCTAGATCCTTTGTCATTTCTAATTGTGTTGCTTATCTCTTAACTGTCGAGTTGTGAGTGTTCCTAATAGAGTCTAGATACTAGGCCCTTATCAGATATGTGACTTGCAAATAGTTTCTCCCACTCTGTAGGTTGTCTTTTCACTTTCAGTGTGCTTTGGCACATGTAAGTTTTTAATTGTGATGAAGTCTAATTTATTTCTTTTCTTTGCTTGTGTTAAGAATGTGTTCTTGAAAAATGAAGGCGTCAAGTGCAACCGAGAGAGAGAAGATCCATGACACAGCTGGTGCCACCCAGGGAGGAAAGCTGAAGATGCCATGACTCCAGCTATGGGGCCATCACCCCAAGACTGAAGTGAGCAGACACGGGCTCCAGGAGGAAATATCATGGAGAAGGGGCATTTCAAAGATCAGTTACCATCCTTGAGATTCTTACACAACTCACTGAATGGTAAAGACAGTGGTGGTGGGGCAACTAATAATTCTAGGAATACCAAATAGCTGGACTGTTAAAGGAAATGGGATCTTAACTCTGAAATAAATAATTTTTTGGCTTTGAGATAAGTATCTACATAATCACAATAAAGTGAACAGTGTTGGTTTTTAGATTTTAGATTTTGAGCTTGAGGGTAAAGTAGAAAAGACTTTATCACGATTTCAGAACGGAATGCAAATGCCATCCACCCTGACAAGGGGACAGTCAAATGCCAGACGACAAAGGCTGGGAGTAGGAAAGAGTGGAAAGAGCTGGACAGCAGGGCAGGGGAGCTAAGACCAAGATGGTCATCGCACAAAGTGGGGACTTGAGAAATGACAGTGACGACTGGGGAGAAGATGATCAAGGAGAGAGCTGAGCACCGGAACATAAGGATGTTGCAATCAGAGGGCGCAAGGGGCTGAATTCTTTGCTGCCATCACAGGGAGACAGACGGGAGTGTATCGTTCCAGATGCCGGGCATGTCGTGGGGAGTCCAAGGCTAATCACCAGACAGACAAAAAGCAGAAGGATCCCAAGAGTAAAAGTTGTCATCTCAGTGAATCACTGAATTCTACTCCTGAGACTAATATCACACTCTGCGTTAACTAACTGGAACTTAACTAGAAACCTGAAGCAAAAAATTAGAATGAAAAAATTAAAAACTTGTCACCTCAGGAGCAAGGCAAGGGGGCTTGTGCACAAGCTGGTAGTTCTCTGCCCCTCGATCCATCTCAACTCTTTCAATACATTGATTTGCGATGTGAGTAATTCCTTACTTTTTTACAACACTAGGACTTTAATAGAAACAAATGGACAGAGAAAACAAAAAATTCACGATAGAAGACCCGCAAATGGTCATTAGATATAGTTCTAAAATCTATTTAAACTCAGTGTTAGTCAACGAATACAAACAAAAGACCAAAATAGCACATTTTGTGTATCAAATTTGCCAAGACTTTTAGAAATGGGGTAAGACACACACTAATATTTTGCCAGTGAGAGGATGAATCAATATAGCATTTCTAGAAAGCAAGTCGGCAACTGTGTGCGTGAAGAGCCTTAAATGGTGTATATGCCCTCTACCAGAAATTCCATCTCCAAAGATTAATTTAAATAAATAATAAGGAATTCAAAGATGTCTATACAAAGATAATCTTCTCATCGCTGCAGAAAACAACGAAAGCTCAACTGCGATCTATACGCACGTCGTCACGACGTACCTGGGAACCAATGTGTCCCCAAGCCACTGACGTGGGTACTAGACCTTGACTGAAATGGGAAAAACCCTGAGGTCAATTAACTGGTAAAGCACAATTCTGAACTATCTCTAATTTACGCTCTCAACTCCGTAAACACATTCACACACGCTCGTAGACACTCACAGAAGTACGAGTCACGTGGATTAGCCCTGGAAGGCTGAGTGGAGCCCCAGTTGACAGGACGTGCCGGCATCTTGCCACAGCCAAGAGCCATTTCTCACTCGTGTCAGGGTCCGCCGTGGGCCGTCAGAGGGTCTGGTCTGCATCACCTTCCTGGCAGCCAGCCTGGGAACGCTGCCTCCATTAGAAACATGGCTAGTCTCAGAGGCCAAGAGGAAAGAGGCCCAGGGGCCCCAGGCTCCGACTCATAAACATCTCTCAGAAGGGAATACCTCTCTTCCGCCCACATTTTGTTGACCAAAGAAGTCCCGAGGCACACTCAAAGTCAGGACAGCACAGGACATCTGATCCTTCCTTCGGGAGGGACTTGCATTTGGATGGACAAGGAGACAATCGTGTCTCCAGTCTTCATACTGTCTGCCCCGCTGGGGCAGGCCGCAGAGATACATGGGTGTGCCCGAACTGCGTCCTCCTCCTCTCCCTTGGTAATTAAGTGCCATCAGCTAGACACGGCCACCCAGAATAAATACTGGCTCCCCAGCTCCCTTGGCACTGGTGTGGCCGTGTGACTCCATTCTGTCCCCGGGGATGTGAGCAGAAGTGGGTGTGAACCGCCCAGAGCGTACCCTCCCAGACAAGGCGCACCCCCTCTGGCCCTCTCTCTCTTTCCTGCGGCTGTGCCCACTCGCGCTCATGGGCCTGGGAATGAGCTGCCTCAGACCACGCGGGGGACACCCAGGACGGCAAAGGAGCAAGACAGAACCCGCTTATCCCTGTCACCAAGGGCTGGCCGTGTCCACTCGGGGCTGCCCACCCAGGAGGAAGCTCCTGCCTTTTCTGAGACCCTGCAAGCTGGTGTCTTTGTGCGAGCCACCAAATGTAAGTTGGAGTGACAGAGTGGACATAGGAGAGGTGACTGTGATCTTCGGGCTTCTTACCCCAGGTTGGTTACTCACCGGAGCCCCGGCTGGCCCAGCACTGACACGCGGCCACCTCCAGAGAGAGCTTTTAAGACTGTCCTGGTGTTTTAGGACAAACAGACTGACGGGTGGGTAGGAAGAAGGCTGGCTCCCTCCCCGCTCCCTGCGTTGGGGTGACAGCCGGAGCACGCCTTCCTCAGGTGAGCTGAGTGTTGGCTCCTACATGTTCACTCGACATCCTGGGGGATCGGGTGGGAGGCGAGGCGAGCTGTCGCACAGCAGGAGATAACACTGCGTGCCAATATAAAGAGCCCAGGGGCTGGAATGGATTTTACAGGTTTCTCTCTACTCTATACTTCCTGAAGCTCCAGTAGTTTCAGCCTTGGCTGTGGGGGTTCTTCAGGTTGGCGCCTGGGCCCTGCTGACACGAGCCGGGTGTCCTGACGGCTTCTTCGCTGTCACCTGCACGACTGTGCCCCGGGCTTGCGTCACACATCTCTGCGCTCAGACCCAGAACCAGCAAACCAGTTACTTCTCTAAAGTTCACTAACTCCGTTTTGTGGGAGATAGTATTTCAGTGTCATTACGCACACGCCCTGCGGTCTGACAGTACCCCCAGTGCCCTGCCCGCGAGGACTGCGGACGACGGCTCCCAGTGTGTGCGAACGCCCACCCCACAGATCTCCCCGCCTTCTCAGTAATCCAGCCTGTCCGCCGTGCACCTGCCCACTTGCTCTCAAGCCGCACTTTTCCTTCCACAGCTAACGGCGCGTTTGATCTCACCTGCAGTCCTGGCGCTGATGGCCTCGAGCACTGCGATTCTTGTTTCCCGACTCATGAGAGCAATCCTCCCAGGTCGGTGCCCGTCCGTCACGGCAGCCTGTGCGCGGGGTGACGGGCACCCAGGGTGGATGCCCGGATGACGGTCTCCGGCTCACGGTTTCTTTCCTCCGCGTTCCCTAGCGCAGCGTAGCTGTCTAACCTCTGACGACACACTAATCTTGTTTCCCTTGTGATTTACATGAGCCTTTGCTCAGTTGCTAAAATACCGTCTTCCTTTTCTTTCAAACCTAGTAACTGTTCGACTATGTCTTCAGCTGTTTGTGCTGGGTTGACATTTTCGGGCGCGTGGCGTGCTGGAGAGACAAGGCGTTTCTCTCTTTCCGATTTAGAAGAGTTTCTGCACCGTGTTTCTGGTTCTGTGAGTTCCTTGTCAGCAGCTGCGTGAGTTCAGGGGACTTCCTGTGCGTGTCCCGAACCATCTTACCAACAACAACGTCTGTCCATTTCTCTCGTCTTGTTCCTTTTACTTTTCTTAATTTTAATTTGCTTTTACTTCTCCCTTCTGTGTTTCGTTCAGACATCATTTGCTGTGTTTACCACACTGTGTTTCTTCCAGTGAGGTCTTGGCTTCGGAAGCGATTTTCTCCCCCTATTCCTAATTCTCTCTCGAATTGTGTCGCCTGACTTCTGGACGTTTCTCACTGAGAAGTCTGTCTACCTGGTGTGGTTTGTGTCATCGTCCTAACGCCCTTAGGGCATTTTTAAACAGTAGGCTGCAATCCGAGTCTGTCTCATGGGAACGCCCCCTGCCGTCTTTCACCACCTGTGGGAATATTATGCCCCTCCCTGTTAAAGTCACTTTCTTCTCTCGTTTTCTTTTCTTTTTTTTTAAAGATTTTATTTGTTTACTTGACAGAAAGAGAGACAGCCAGCCAGAGAGGGAACACAAGCAGGGGGAGTGGGAGAGGAAGAAGCAGGCTCATAGCAGAGTAGCCTGATGTGGGGCTTGATCAGAACGCCGGGATCACACCCTGAGCCGAAGGCAGACGCTTAACTGCTGTGCCACCAAGGCGCCCCTCTCGTTTTCTGATAGTGTTCAAAGCGTGGTGCCCCTGCTCGGCCCACTCAGGTGGCTGTACTGTGCGGGGCTCCTCCCAGCGTGGACCCGTGCCGAGGGCTGCTCTGAAAGCCGCTGGGGCCTCCCTGGGATGTCAAGTCTTACCCTGGACCCTGTGCACTGTCCCCATCCCAGTGGGCGTGCATGGGTTGGCGGTTGAAGTGTGTCGAACAGAGGCCCCCAAAATACGTGTCCAGGTCCTCACTGCCACAACCTGGGAGTGTGACCTTATTTGGAGAAAGGATGTTTGCAGATGTAATCAAGTAAAGGGTCCTAAGATGAAATCGTCCTGGACTCACACCCAGGGAGAGGCCACGTGGAGACGGAGCCAGACACGGGAGTGAAGCCGGTCACAAGCCCGGGGGCGCCTGGAGCCCCCAGGAGCTGGACAAGGCAGGAAGGAGCCTCCCTGAGCCTCTGGAGGGAGCACGGCCCGGCCTGCACCTTCACGTCAGAACTCTGGCGTCCAGACCTGGGAGACGGTCAGCTTCTGTAGCTAGAAGACACCGGCTTGTGGAACTCTGTGACTCGGACCCTCGTCCCTGCTCTGGCTCAGTTCCTCCTACTTCTGCAGTTGCCCCGAGAGAGCAGTAGCAAATTTAATCACGGGACTGAGGAATTTATGGGCACTGAAGGCCCACAGTCTGAGCCCAGACAGCCGAGGAAAGCCGAAAACCACGTGTGCCGTCCTGTGGGTTACGGTGCAGCAGGACGCCGGTCAGCATCCGGCCGCGCACACGGCTCAGGCCCCCACTCCGGACAGCAGCCTCCCAGCGGCCCCCGGAAGTCTCTGATGTGGGTGGCATCGAAATGTCACGGAGCCCACGTCGGGGGAGCAGAGGATGAAGGCTGCTGGAGGAGGGTGTGTGCGGGATCCCCCGCCTCTGTGTCTAACGTCTGTGGGGCGTTCCTGGGTTAGGACCTGTTCTATCTCAACCTCAGGGTGGATTCCAAAGACAGGCAATGGGGTATTACTGGATAAGAAAAAAATTTATAGTCCACGGCAGAGGAAAGCAACAGGAAGAAGCATCACCAGGCAAAGCTTGAGGCAGTTGGGGTCACGGAGCGGCAAGAGCGCCACAAGAGGGTGGGGGGCTCACGGGCACCCTCACTGTGGTGTGAACTGGCTGCCTCCCTCGATGGGGAGCCATCAAGGAGCGGGGGCTTTGGGGTGTGGGTGTGTGCATCCCCCTGTGGGCATGTCCATGCTGTCCCTCACCCCTCCCAGCCCCACAACTCCAGGCAAACCCCTCATAACCTGGAGCCTCAGTTTCCCCATCTGCTAACTGACAAAACGGAGAGCTCCAGCTTGACGGGAGTTTGTAAGGCTTAGAAGAGCCGGCGTGTGGAGTCTCCGGTGTGGCTGGCACATTCCGCCTGGCAGAGGCTGCAATGACGTGGCTGTCACCCCAGCCCCAGGCCACGAAGCAGGGGCAGACAGGGGACAGACCAGGGGCTTACCGGGTGGCCTCAAAGGGGACAAGTGCCCCCAGCGTTGTCACAATCGAGCCAATAGACATCAAGATGACTGCGGTGTCACCCTTCCTTCCAGTGTAACAGGGGCTGGAACGGATGGCTAAGGCCCCTGGGCGGGGTGCAGAGGCCTCGGCCCGGGAGCAGCGGCTGGTGCGCGCCCTCCCCCGGGGAGAGCCTGCCCTCCCCTGCCGGGGTGTCTGGGTGTGTGCACATGCGTGCAGCAGCTCATGGGGGACGGTCTGCGTGCACTCCTGGATTGAAAGGTGGGTATTTACGAGCTGAACTCAACTGTGCCTCCTGGATATACAGGAACGAGGCCGAGGGCGGCCCCTCTGGGAGGCAGTGCCGTGCCTCCTTCTCACAGGCCGTGGCAGCTGAGATGAAGACGGCTGGTGTGGCCCGGGTGTGTGTGTGAAGCCGGGTCACACTCACCTGCACTTCCTCGATGCGCTCAGGACGACCGGAGCGCCCCTGTGAGCGCAGCAGTGACCGGCCGTCCCCGGAGCCAGTGTGGGCAGTGGGCACGGTGGAGCCAGTCTCCGCCAGAGGTCTCAGGCCAGGAGCTTAGGGCCCAGTGTGGGGAGGGGCCAGTCCCTGCCAGGAGGCCCGGGAGGCCCGGGGAAACTGGGCTCCCTCGGTGGTGGTCAGCGCTGCCTGCGGGCAAGGGCCTCCGACACGGCCCTTCCCGCGTGGCTTCTCCCCTCCGGCCCATACAGCTCCCTACTCCAGGGGCAGGGCCATGCTGGGCCCTCATCACTTTGGGGAGGGGCAGGAACCTGGTCCCCGGGCGGCATCCGCCTCACCACAGTGTGGTCAAAGGGACCCCTCGTCAGCACTCCCCTGGCTGGGGGTGTGGTGAGATGGCCCCTCCCCGGTGGGTGCCAGCCTTCCCCCCCCACCCCCGAGTCAGGGCTGTGCACAGGGTGAATGGGACTCTGTGTGTGTAGGGCGGGGACCCACGCCCAAAGACAAGCATGACCTTTCCGAGCTGCCTGACCCCAGGATGGAGGAGTCTTTCCCGCAGGGTGAGACCAGTGCCAGGGTGACAGTGGAACACTGTTCCAGCAACAGAGGGCAGGGCCTGGGATGCAGGCCTCAGGCGCCCCTTACGTCCACTCTTGGGTGTGGCCTTCAAGGACAGGGCGAGCACTCCTTCGCAAGCCAGCCCCTGAAGGAGGGGGCCAAACCCAAGAGCGGGTCCCCACCCCAGGCCACCACCCAGCGCCCCACAAGCACCGTGCACCAGGCACAGCAGGGCTGCAGCCCCTGGATGGCCTCTAAGCCTGGGGAAGTGGGACCAGGGGTCCCCACCCTCTGCTTGATGGAAAAGCAGATGGAGACCCCGGGGTGGTCTGGCCTGGGGATTAGGGACGAGAGTTCCGTGACCCTGAGCCACATCCTGAGACCCTCACAGGGTCCTGCGAGGCCACGCTCCTGCTGTCCCAGGTGACAGAGACATGAGGATGTGGTCCAGGGCAGGAGCCCACCCGTGCCGGCCACCCACCACCACAGACACACCACTTCCCTTCTCCACGATGCCTTAATGTCTGATCATCACAGTGACTCTGGACCCTGGTCTTAAACTTCACCGTCGTGCTCATGGAACTTCCCCCAAGCGCCCCTTCCAGGCACAGGCCTGTCCGGGAGCCGGGGCTGGGGGCACTCCCACACAGGAGCTGAGATCCAGTCCCCTCCCCGTCAGGCTCTGGGGAGAACTGTCCCAGGGTCTGGGTCCACAGACCCTCTCTCCTTCCCAGGTGTGGCCCCACAGCCCCTGCCGCCCAGGCTGGCAGTGCTCTGACCCTGGGACCCCTCCCTAACCCTTGATCCTGTGTAAGGCTGAATCCTGCCTTGAGCTCCTGGTTCCTGGACCACATGTCCAGGGTCGGCGTTGCAGATGGCACCCAGGGCACGTGGAAAACTCAGAGCATGTGTGTCAGGGATGCCAGGACATCGGGGGAGGGGGGTCTCCTTCAGTGAAGGAGCAGCAGGGTGAGCAAACCAGGACACAAGCAGGTTTGTGGCGCCTCGGCCTTCTGGTCAACCCCCCAGGCCAGTGAGGGGCGCACAGAGCCCTCCTGACTGGGGACACTGTCACCTCCCCTGCACACGTGTCTGCATCAGTGAAGGGAAGACAGAGGGCAGAGGGCCAACATCTCTGCGAGCACAGGGGCCTCCTTCTGCCCAGGAAAGGGGTTGGGACCTTGCTAGTGAGCACCGGCCCCCATCCAGTGAGGACACAGGTCTGGATGGAAAGGTGGGAAGGGCAGCTGGTCTCAGAGAGGGCTAGCAGATGCCAGAAGCCACCTGTTACCCCAAACCCAGGTGGTGAGAGGTGGCCACAGGCCAGGACCCGGTACAGCTGAGCACCCCCTCGGCCTCGGTTCCAGGAGGCCGCAGCATCCCCTGCTCGGGTGTGGCCTCAGAGTTGCCTTTCCCCTGGGCTGACTCGCCCCAGTCCCAGCCCCCACCCCACACCCCCACCCCGTCTCCCCGGGCCATGGGTCTGGGCCACCCCACCCTTGTCTAGACTGGCCGGCTGCCCCGAGACACTCTGGTTTTACCAAATGGCCCTGCACACGTCACCTCCAAGAGCTCACCGCCACCGTCTCTTCCAGGAAAGGCATGACATGGTGACCCAGGCCGCAGGGCCAGCGTGCCCCAGATGGCTGTCCTCAGAGCCCTGGACACCTGCCCCTCACTTGCCCTCTGATACGAGGCCTGCCGCAGCTGTCCCTTCCCTTTGGAAGCCCCTGTGTGGCTTCCATGCATCATAGGAACCATGTTTCCCAAGTTTGTGATGGCAGGAAAAACAGAGTAAAATGATAAAAGCCGGTCAAAATTGTATAGAAAGTATAAGCGTGATCACACAAGAGGGAGTCCGTAACCAACGCTGAGGAGGGACGTCGGCAAGCAGGCGCAGAGCGATTCCAGCCTCCAGCCGAGTCGGTCTGTCCCCGGACCCAGAGACGGAGGTGAGCTGTCGGCCACGGAGCCCCAAAGTTTAACTTGAAGCCTCTCCAAAGCCAGCTGGACCCTGATGATGCCCTTCAAGGGGCCCTTCCTTGAGACCCTCCCACAGCACCAGACAGAAGCGGGGCGGACAGCCAGGGCCCGGCTAGGAATTTGCCAAAACTTCCAGGAGGAAAGTAGGCTTCAGGCATGGATGGTAGAGAACTCTCCTTGGCTTCTCAGACACGCTCCCTGCTCTGTTCTTCCTCGGGGACAGCGGCACCTCCAGGCTGGTTTCCCGGAGTGTGACACCAGCCCTTGCCTTGCCCCCACATCCCAAAGAGATGCACAGTCCCACAGGGCAGCCCTAGGTCTCCTGTGACTGCTGGACACTTGGACGGCGGCTTGTCGAAACTGAGAGGTGTGGTAAGTATAAAATACACCCCCAGAGTTGAAGACATAGAAAAGAATGTAAGACACTTCAGTCGTGATGTTTTAACCAGTTACTTGTTGAAATGATAAGAGTTTGGGTATATTGAGTTAAATAAAATGCTAAAATTAATTTTATCTATTTCCTTTTACTTGTTTCAGTATGACTCCTAGAGAAGGTTGACGCACACATGTGGCTTGCGTCATGAGCAGCCCTGGTCTGAAGCAAGAGGATGAGGGCTCCTATTTCTACGCACAAACACGCAGACCGTGCACTGAATGCCGGACCCTCTGCCCGTCCCTGTGGCCGGAGGAGTTATGTGATGGGGCTAGCTCAGGCCTCTACAGCCTGACTGGGAGCTGGAGGGGGACCGCCGTCCAGCCCACAGGGCTGCTACACAGTGGGGCCAGGGGTGGACTAGGACATGGATTGGGACATGTGGTGAATTTGAGATAATTCTCTTTGATGCTCTTCCCACAGAGAGTTGGGGCCTAAGTGCCAGTCCATGGGATCGGAGCTGGCCCAAGTGACCTGTTTGACCAAGATATGTCCTGGGACTTCCAAGCTTGTCACAAGAAATCTTGTAGCTTGCACTCAGGGCTCTTGGAACACTCATTCTTAGAGCCTACTGCCCTGAGACCTCCATGCAAACTCAGGTGAACCCTGCCATCCCATGAGGACAAGGCACCAGGCATGTGAGAGGAGCCACCTTGGATGTACTGGCCTGACTGAGACTTCAGAGGGGCCATCCCCCGCTGCTACCAGGACACAGACACATGAGAAGACCCCACGAGGAAGCTGAGTCTGCCCTACCCACAGAACTAGGAGGGATAATTTTTGTGTGTGGTGTGAGGTAAGGGTCCAGCATCACTCTTTTATGGATAGCCAGTGTTTCCAGCACCATTTGCTGGAAAGACTTTCCATTCCCCATTAAATGGTCTTGGCAGCCTGTCAAAATTCATTTGACCGTGTAGGAGAGAGCTGATTTCTGGTCTATGTCCTATTCCACTGGTCTATATTCTGTCTTTTTGCCAATACCACACTACTTTGAAACAAATCAGTGTGTCTTCCAGCTTTGTTCTTTTTCAGGATTGCTTTGATTATTTATTCTACGTTCCTTGAGATTCCACACTAATTTTAGGTTGAGTTTTTCTATTTCTGTAAAGAAGTCATTGAGATTTTGACAAAGATTGCATTAAAATTGTGGGTCACTTTGGGTAGTAGTGGCATCCTAACTATTGTAAGCCTTCCAGTGCATGAAAGTAGCGTGTTTCCATTTATTTATGTCTTTTTAAATTTTCTTTCTGAAACGTTTTATAATTTTCATTACACAAGTCTTTCACGTTCTTGGTTAAGTTAATTCCTAATTGTTTTATTCTTTTTGATGCTATTAAAAATGGATTGTTTTGTAATTTCCTTTTCAGATTGTTCATTACGAACATATAGAAATGATTTCTGTGTGTTGATTGTGTCTCCTGCTACTTTGCTGGATTCACTTATTAGCTCTGACAGGCTTTTTGTGGAAGCTTTGGGTTTTCAGTGTATAAAACCATATCATCTGTGAAGAGAGATCATTTTACTTCTTCGTTTTCAATTTGGATGTCTTTTATTCTCACTTTTTCTTGCCTACTTGCTCTGGCTAAAACTTCCAATACTTTGTTAAACAGAAGTGGCAAAAATGGGCATCCTTGTCTTCTCCAGATCTTAAAGGAAAAGCTTCCAGTGTTTCACCACTGAGTGTGGTGTCCAGAGTGGGCTTAATTTGTGGAGGTAGTGCCCTCCTATTCCTAGTTTGTCGACTAGGTGTTGAATTTTGTCAAAGGCTTTTTCTGCATCAATTAAGATGAGCATGTGACTTCCCCCCCTTCATCCCGCTAACGTGGTGTATCGACTGACTGGTTTTGCATGCTGAACCATCCTTGCATTCCAGGAACAAAACCAGCTTGGTCCTGGTGGACAGTCCTTCTACTGTGCTGCTGAATTCCGTTTGCTAGGATTTTGCTGGGTTTCTTGTATCCGTGCTCATTGGGGATACTGGTTTGTAGTTGCCCTTATTGTAGTCGCCTTGCCTGGCTTTGGTATTAGGGTAACACTAGCCTCTTGTACAAGAGGACTTATTCCCTCCTCTTCAGCTTTTGGGAAAAGTTCAAGGAGGAGCGGCGTTATTTCTTCTCTGAATGTTTGTCAAGATTCACCAGTGAAGCCACCCGGTCCAGGGCTTTTCTGTCAGGAGATTTTTTTTATTACTGATTCAACTCCCTGCTAGTTACAGGTCTATTCAGATTTTCTGTTTCTTGGTGATTTAGTCTTGGTAGGTTTTGTGCTTCTAGGAATATGTGCTTCTAGGAATACATAACCCAGTTATCCAGTTTGCTGGTGCCCAGCGTTTATAGTTCTCTTTTCTCATCCCTTTCCTTTCTGTAGCACCGGTAATAGTGTCTCTACCTTCATTTTTTATTTGAGTAGCTGTCTTTTCCTTTCAGTCCATCTAGTTAAAGGCTGGTTTTTAGGATCTTTTCAAAAACCTAACTTTTGATATTATTTATTTCCTCTATGATTTTTCTATTCTCCATTTCATTTATCTCTGCTATGATCTTTAGTATCTCCCTCCTTCTACTAGCTTGGGTTTAATTTCATTTTCTTTTCCTAGTTCCTTGAATTGTAAAGTTGGGTTGTTGATTTGAGGTGTTTCTTGGGTTTTTTTTTCCAGCTTTATTGAGATATAATTGACATTATATTCGTTTAAGGTGTATACCATAATGACCACATATATATGTGTATACATATGACCGCTACAATCAGTTTAGTTAACACACCTCACCTCACACAACAACAAATTTTTTTCTTGAAATTTAAACTTTTAAGATCCATTTTCTTAGCAACTTTCAAAGATACAATACAGTATTGTTAACTACAGTCACCATGCTGTACAATAATCCCCAGGATTTATTTATCTTATAACTAGAAGTTTGGACTTTCCGACCACCTTCACCCATTTTCCCCACCCCCGCCCCCGCCTCTGACAACCACCAGTCTGTTCTCTGATTCTATGAATTCAGTTTTTTTAGATCCTACACATAAGCGAGATCACATAGTATTTATCTCTCTCTGACTTACTTCATTTAGCATAATACCATCAAGGTCCATCCATGTTTTACAAATGGCCAAATTTTCTTCTTTTTATGGCTGAATACTATTTCTGTGTGTGTGTGCGTGTATGTATGTATGTATGTATGTATGTGTGTGTGTATGTGTCTGTGACATGTTCTTTATCCAGTAATCTATTGCCAGATGCTTAGATGGTCTCCATATCTTGGCTCTTGTAAATAATGCTGAAATGAGCATGAGTGTGTAGATATCTCTTCAAGAGAGTGACTTTGTTTCCTTCAGATACATACCCAGAAGTGGGATTGCTGGATCATGTGGTAGTTCTATTTTTAGTTTTTCGAGGAACCCACATACTGCTTTTCATAGTGGCTGTACCAATTTATATTCCCATCATCAGTGCACAGCACACAGATCCATTTTAGGGTCAGGGCATCTCACAGTACCAAGACGCTCATAGCATTTTGCAGCCCCGTGGCTACAAAGACGAGATTCCAGTGTACCCATTGCCCGTACCACCCATAGTTGGCAGAATAACAGCTTCTACAAAGACACCCATGCCCTAATCTCCAGAACCTATGAATATGTGACCTTATATGGCAAAGGACTTTGTAGGTGTGACTGAGGCAAGGATCTTGAGATGGGGAGATTATCCCAGATTATCTGGGTGGGCCCAACGTCATCACATGAATCCTGATAAAGGAAAGCAGGGGTGGGAGGGTCAGAGTCAGGGAAAGAGGCGTGGAAATGGAAGCAGAGGTGACAGAGAGGGACTGGAAGGTGCAGGAGCGGCCACGAGCCAAGGACCGCGGCAGCCTCCAGAAGTTGGAAAAAGCAAGGTAACAGATTCACCCTCAGAACCTCCAGAAGGAAGACAACCCTGGGGACACATCCAAAACTGTAAGATAATACATGTGTGCTGTTCAAGCCACCAGCAATCTGTCAGGTCAGCAACAGGACACTGACGCGTGGTAGGTCTGCATGCAGGACACCTAACGGTGGTGGTGGCGGCCCAGGGAAAACAAGCAGGTGACGGTCTTGGTAACTGTGCTGGAGTTGGAACTGCACGCTGCCTGTTGACTGCATTTCACATACGCACAAGGCAACCAGAGCTGGATGGCACCAGAACCTTCCACATGCTTCCACACCAGAATGTGCAAACACTCTCATGGGCTCCCGCTGCTGACACATTTGTTTTAAATTATTTTTGTAAAAAGAATGTGGGAACTGTGGCATGTTAATAGCAGCTTACGAGTGAGATCGTTTTAGTCAATGCAGCGTCTTTGGAAAAAATGAATCGCAGCAGCACGAGCGTGGCTCCTGGGGACCGCCTGCGCACCCCCAGCCCCGTTGGCCGGTCTGTAGACGAGCCTTGTCATCGCCAGCCACCGTTTGCAAGACGGTATGTCAAGCGCCTCTCGTTGATGGTCGTGTGCGAACTGTCTGCATCTTGTTAGAACCTGATCCCAGGCTGGATTTCTTTCTCCAGAGCCCTTGATGAAGACAAGCCACGTCTGTCCTATGTCAGTTGCTGCCTCTGCTGAAATCTGCTCATTCCGCGCTAAGCTGTCTCTCCTGCCACACGTCCGCCGTGGCTGCTCCTTTGTGGGCTGGACGCCGGCCGATCGCCACACATGCTGGCGAGCCCGTCACTCCGGGACGGGAAGCCAGAGGCTGGGAGCCATTCTCAGCAGAACACGCACATCTTCCTTGCGGCTCCCGGGTGGTGAACAGGGACTGGCAGGGGAGCCGCTGCTGCTTGGAAGCCAGGAAGAGATGGCGCTAAGGAGATGTCACTTGCCACCTTCCATCAGTGCACGGCTCGTGACGGCTAAATCCAGAGACCCTGCCGCTGAGGAAAGGTCTGGTCTAGGGCTTAGCAATCAGCTGCCCCCTCTCCTTAGAACAACCCTTTTTAATTCTTGGGGATTTCCCCTCCTCTCTACATCCCTAAGGGGGCCACGCAAACTCTGCCGGAAGCTGGTGACCAGATGACTGCGTCAGGCTGCACCACTCAGGCTGACTGTGGGTTGGGCTCCTTAGTGCCAACATGGGGAGCACCCCCTGTAATGGGACCGGTCCCATGTGAGGTAATGAGCCTGCTGACGAGGAAGGCATGCTAGCACGCAAGCAGAGGCCAGATGCCCACTTGGGTCCCATGGAGGTGGCTGTGGCGGGCAGGCAGCTGGAGCCCTCAGCCCCTGCGCTTTGGGTGATGGGCATGGCCTGTCCCGGGTTAGACTGGCGGGCCGCCTCCTTGCTGCCGAGGACCAAAGACACCGTCACGGTTACCACAGCCAGTGGATGGCTGAGACCCGGCTGTACGAGTCCTGTCCGGGCCATCATCCCGCCTCCGGGGCAGGTGCGCGGTGCAGCTAGTAGCCAGATCGCTTCAATTCACAATCTCTAGTTCCTCGTGGGACTTAGAGAAACACCAAGGACAGCAAACGTTTGTCCTTTAAATCAAATACATGTCCTTGCTTTATGACAGGAAACCATTTGTAACCATTTTCTTCTGCCCCGGGAGTCCCAGGTGTCCCAGCCTCCGCCACAGCCATCTGCTGGCATGGCAGCACCTCTGACCCCCGACCCCTGACCTCCGACCCTCCCCCAGGCACCAGCAGCTCGGGGCATGGGTCGGCCTCCACTGTGGTGTGCATGGCACTGTAAGCGATCTTACATCCCAGGACGACTGGGGACTCCAGGGCAGACCCCGTCTTCCATCCTCCCAGGAAGCCTGCACGGCGTTGGCATAGGTCAGAGGTCACTGGAATCGCCGTGCTCTATGGGAGCTTTTCAGTCACTGAGACTCGCAGCTGATCAGAATCTCCCTCCGGAGACATTTGGGAAGATGGGGGGGATGTCAGGATTAAGATGGCATAAGACACCCCCAGCATGGCTGGAGTCCAGATTGAAGGGGGTTTAGTAACTCAGCACCCTGCATCCTGGGCCGCACCTGCTGGTGACAAGGAGTCCAGCATCCTCTGAGCCACTGTGGTGGGTCCAAACATGGGAGGCTGGGACTTTCCATGCTGACTCAGAGGTCGAAGGGGAGAAGATTGGAAGAACTGAGAGGGAGCACAGTCAGCTCGGCACTGAGGGTTGAGGAGAGATGCCAAAAATCATTCTTGAACCTACTTTGGACTCCAACAAACATGACAACATTACAAAGGTTTCCCTCCCAGGGTGGTGGGTTCACTTTTGGGGAGAGTACTAGACACACCGGGCAGGTCTGCGAGCCCTGAGGGAGCCACATCCAGGCTGGCCTGGCTGTCCGCACCCTCCCTGGCCCCCGACGGCCATCGCAGGAAGCAGACCTTGCCCAGCCCTCAGGGAGACAGCAGGTATCATGGCTGGATCTCCTGCCAGCCCAGAGAAGGGTGCCTCTGGGTCTGCAAATCCCCACGCCCTTCCAGATGGCCCTGCCTCCCTTCTGGGCCTCGGCCCTCCTGCCACGGGCACAGCAAATGCCTCCCATCAATGTCAAAGCCCAGCCGCCTCCTTTCCACAAAACTACCACATGCCAGTCAAATGCTCCCAGAGCCCTTCAGTGCTGAGCCCTAGTGTCAGACAGCAGACACTCTGCTGGCCACCAGAGACAGCAGAGTGATGGCAGCCAGGCTCTGGGGACATGGCAACCCAGGGCAAGGGCATGAGATCCCACCAGCTGCAGCCAGCAATCCACCCCCCCACCGGCATGTCTCCTTCTCAGGCTGCAGCCCTGCCCTTGGGTGCTCATTTGTGGCCTCAGGGCTGATGCCCACCCCCACAGCCGCCCCCACGGCCACTGCTACTCCCACGGCCACCACCACCAATACCACCCCCCTGCGCGAGTGTCAATGCACAGGGGGAGATGAGGCCGCACGAAAGCCCACCCCGTGCACCACTGTCCACCAGGCAGTCTGGAATTGACAGGCAAGGCAAGGCGGGATGGAAAGGAGGTTTTCCAGGCTTTCCAACCCCCGTAAGAGCATCCCAGAGGAGGGGACACCGGAGTTCGGAGCAGGAACGAGAAGGCGCGGACGTGCTGGGTTGGAAACTCACAACAGCTGCCCGGCTGGCTAACAGATGGGCTTCACAACGCCAGGAACACCCTGGTGAGGTGGGAGATGAGGGCAGGCAGGGCGCCCGCCGGGGTGTCAGGACAGGGCAGAAAGGCGGGAAACAGACAGAGAGGGTCGGAGTCGCAGAGGCAGAGACAGGAAGGAGTCAGTATCTCCAGACCTAGACGGTGAGAATTTCTTCATCCCCAGGGAAGACGAGGTCTCAGACACAAAGGGCAGGCAGAGGACAAGCACATTCACATTAAAAAGAAAGGTAAGAACATCAAAGAGAAAGAAGGTTCTAGATATTCTCAGAAAAGGTCGTTAACCTCTGAGAGCGCCAGCCCCAGATTACCAGATTGCCCAACAAAATGCTGAGAACCAGAAGCAACAAAGAGATGTTTTCAGAGGATTAAAGAAAATGACTTCAAACATAAATTTCAAGTTCAGCCAAACCAGTGTGTAAATGTGAGGGTGAGCGCTTCTCAGACCCGCGGAGACTGAGGTGGACCCACATCTGCTTTGAACGGGGCGCGGAGAAGTGCTGACTCGGGAAGGGATGGGAAGGGAAGGGGAGGGATGGGATGGGCGCTCAGAGAGGCGGCCGCTCCCCGGCCTAGCGCTCTGCTGTCCGAGCCCCGAGGACCACAGAGAAAGGGTGACCACGGAAACCCGGGGTGACAGCTGCAGAGGTCCCGGCCCTCCCACATTCCCAGGGAAGGCAGGACCCCGTGCGTAGAGGGAAAGACCCTTACTATAACCAAGACAGCGCAGAGCGAGGCAGAAATTCCTGGAAGGACGTTTAACCTCTCCAGCCATTTTATAGATTAAATCGAAGTGATAGGAAATGCCCCCTGTACCCCCACACTGGGAAAAGGTGAATAGAGCCATAGAAGCCAGCGCTGGTGAGGTGAGGGGTCTGGAGGGAGGGAGGTTTGGTCAGTCAGCTGGGAGGGATGGCACTAAATATCACGGGTCTTTAAAGGGCATGTGCCCTCAGCCCGTAAACTCCAGGGTTAGGAACTTACTGTAAGCAAATAACCCGAGGAGAAGCCAAAGATGGGTGCCCACAGTGTCCCCCACCCCCGAGCTCCCAAGAAAGGGTGAGCCCCGGCAGACGCCACGTACCCACAAGAAGGGCAGCACCCGGTGGGCGCAGGACACGGAAGGACCCCCGAGCAGGACGTCGGTGGGAGGCAGCCGCAGACTGCGCGAGCCGTCCGACTCCGTCTGCACATGTGCGGGTCCGCACTCGGCGAGCAGGGAGAAAGCAGCGCCACGCACCGGAAAGTCGGTCCCGCGGGCGGTGCGAGCGCAGGGCAGGGACGGCCGCCTCGTGCGCTTCTGCCTTCTCTCGGGAGCTTCAGCTCGGGTTACTTTTATAACTGGGGGGCAATGCCCTTCCTGTTCAAATAGCTGCATTTGTAGAGGCCTGGGGGTGGTCCTTGGTAATTGCGGCAATGTTAGCAAGAGCATGTTCCAAACCCTCAGGTCTGGGTTTCGTGTGTGAACCCGGGACAGAGTCCGCGCAGGTGTCCATAAAGGGCCGGCCCGAGTTTTCATCAGCATCATCCTAAAATGGAGACACGGAGGAGGAGAAAAAGCCACAAAAAGTTAAAGACAAACCTGAGGTCAAGCTTCCTCACTGCTGGGTGGGGACAAAGTCACCTCCTTAGATGAAAGATTTGGGGATGCCTCCAGCTCTTCTGGGTAAAAATCTACATCCAAAAATCAACCCCACATACCCGTGAGCCTGCCACTCGCCCCAAGCCCTGTGTGGGAAGTCAGTTGGAGGAAGGGTCGAACCAGAGTGAGCAGGAAGCCCCCACCCAGGGTCCCACCCAGCCCACCTCCTCCACCGGAGGCTTCCCTCTGTACCCCCCTCCCGAAGCCCCACCATCTCCAAGGCTCCAACACGTCAGCAGATCCCCGAAGTCGGGCTCCTCTGGCCCCACCATCCGCAAAGAATGGAAACCTCTGCAACGGGGCTCTGGGGACCTTCAGAGACCCCAGCCCCATTTCACCGTTAGAGGAGACCCAGGCCCGGCTCAGCGCTGGCCCTGGCTAGCAATGGGGGCTGGACCAGCAGGACCAGCAGGACGGCTCGAGCACCTGCTTCCCCCGCTTGTGGGCCCTTCCTCCCGCCAGCGAGAGCCTCGCACTGGTTTCGGGGTTGAAACACTGCCCTTGGTGGTGTAGAACGAAGTCTCTTTGAAGCCCCGGGTGGGGGGGCTGCATAGCTGGGGCCCCTCGAATAATGAGAAGGTATGAGTCAGTTCCCCTGAAATCTGATAGGATGAGAGCCAATCCCATCCACCTGCCCCCCCCCAGAGGACCACGGAGTCTCAGGCTCAGGCCTGTGGCTCTGGGTTTAACGCCCGAGGCAGCAATGCCACCTTACCTGGCCCATCCAGGGGCCAGTGGCCTGGGGCAGTCCAAAGACAAGAGCAGCTGCCTCTCCACCTCCCCCCGTCTGTCACCACCCTCTGTCCCAGCAGCTGGGGAGCTGCACCCCCAGCTATCCTGGGACTGTCCCTGAGGGGTCTGCTCTCCCCAAAGGGCAGAATCCTCAGCCAGATCTCCTGGCACGACAATCAGGGATCGACCCTGATGGGACAAGGAGGGGCCACAGCGTGACCTAGGGCAAACTTGGCAGTCAGTCCTGCCACGAACTGGCCCAGGACTCGTCAGCCCCACCCAGCCCTCCAGCTGTCCCTGGAGCCTGGGGTGCCCTTGAGACCTCAGCACGTCCTGGGGTCCCCAAGAAGCGCCGTGGACCTATCACGCATGACACGCCCTGAATCAGAGCTGGGGCTCAGAGGTGCCCCCCCAGGAGAGGGCCTGGAAGGTGGACCATGGCCACGCAGGGTCCAGGCGGCAGCCCAGGGGACCCAGGAGCACGTCATTTTCAGGGACTTAGGTGAAGCAGCTCATTCTTTTAAAATGCCAACTAGTACATGCTTAATGGTCCCTGCAGTGGGGCGGGGCCCCCACACTGTCCTGGGGGTGCCAGGCCCTGCTCCCTGCTCGGGGTGTGCATGAGCAGGGGACGCTTTGCCATTGCGAGCTTGGGCAAGCCCCAAAACCCTCTGGCCTCTTCTGGAAAATGAGACATTACACTGCCCTCCTCAGGCCTGGGTGGGGGCCCCCCTCGAGCCCCTCTTCTCATGAAAATTCACCTGGAACCCTGCCCAGAGCACCCCAGGTCCTAGTATGCTGAGTGAGGGGTGGAGCTAGGGGGTTGGGGGCGGAAAGGGTATCACAGAGAACAGGCTATTTCCCCATATGTGTGTGGGGGATGGGGGACCGGGGGTCTGGCCTGGGCTCCTTCATCCATCCATCCATCCATCCATCCATCCCCCATGCTTCCAGAGCCTCATCTACACCGGCTTCCGGGTCAGCTGTGGGGGTGTGTGGAGGTAACATGACAGACATGACAGGGAAGGCAGCTTGCTGAGAGCAAGTGGGTGACGATGGGTGCTGAGCTCGCAGACACAGGCAGGGAGGGGCTCACTCTGGCCTGAGTGGAACCTGGGGGCCTAGTCGGGGTGGGGGGATGGCAGAGGGTCCAAGAGGGAGCAGGCTCCAGGCAGGGAGCTGGGCAGGGACGCTAGGTGGGAGGCTGGGCAGTGGGGGGACAGCAGGCGGAGCTCCTGGGGGGCGGAGCCTCGGGAGGCAGGGGTGGCGGGGAGGGCGGCGCAGGAATCCGTCCTCGCTTCCCTTCACAGGTAGAGGGGCCTGTCCCGGAGAACTCCAGGCTCGCACAGGCTCCCCATGGATGGCACCCAGCTCTCACAGGAGCCGTCTCTGGGCGACGCAAAAGCGGAACACGCCCGCTGCCTTTGAGTAGAGTGAACCTTCCCGCGAGCGCAAACGTACCCGACGTGTGTGTTGTCTCGGCTGGTTACATGTGAAGAGCGACTAGAAGTAAGACTCGCGCCAGAATGAAAGGGAAGGCTACACCCACAGCTTGAAACCGGCAGACGGAGGCTTGCGATAGAGTGGGGGGTCCCCGGCCGGACGCCCTGTGGGCTCCCCCGCCCCGTGTGCCCACAGCGCTCTGTTGCAGCGGCCCCACGGTGGGAGGGCTCTACCCCCCTTCGCAGCAGGCCCCCCGCCCAGGACAGCAGCTGTTCATCGCAGGCTGCGGCTGCTGCGCGTGGTCGGGCCGGAAAGGCCCTGCCTCCGTGTTCTTTGCTCCAAATTAGAGAGGAAGCGCTTCCACGTCGAACGCGACAGCCCACGGCAGACAGTGAATTGCAAAACCGTGGTTTTCAAGAGCACAGAAAGCAGGAAGGCAAGTTAGAGAGGGGCCCTCACTTGCCAACCCCCGTGCAGACTGGGGACCCGGGGTGGCCTCCAGGAGGGATTCCCCCGGTGGGAACAGGGAGGGGGGGCGCGGACAGCGAGGCCTTCAGGTAAGGCTGATCTGATGAGAGGAACCTTGAAGAACCCCAAACACCATGGCACCCCAGCAGACATGCTGATTTCTGAGGCAAACGAAATGGTGCTTCCCCCAAGGCCAGGCACACTTGGAGGTCAGATTGTGTCTAGGAGTCACACTGCTGTCCCTGCCACCAACCGCGGTCCTGCCAAGCCTGGCACGCCGCCACCTGCCCACCTGCCGGGTGCTTGAGGGCAGAGAAGGCCTGTTTCCCCTCTGCCCTCGCCCTCTCCCCCAGGCTGGACGTCCACCACATACTAAGGAAGCATCAGGGTCCAGGGGGAGACAAAGGGACAGTGGCGACCCAGCAGCTGCGGACATCATGCCATGCGGGGGAGGGGTGCCCCGGCCAAGGTCACAGAAAGCAGGGGCAGTGTCGGGGAGACCGCGTCCACTCCTGCAGTGCTGTCTCCGAGCTTATCTTCGGTGTAACCTTGGGGCTTGAAAGTAATTGGAAATTGATTTTCTTTTACTTCGTGGTACTTAGATTTCAAGACGTCTGTTCTCAGGGAACAGCTGGGTCTTCCCAGCCAACCCACCTCCCGACCCCCACCCCCAATCCCCGACAAAGGGCTGGCCACAGTGTGTCCTTGTTGGCCACATATAATTGAATTCCCAAACCCCGCGTCCCTTGTGAACGCTTAGCATGGAAAGCCTGGCTGGCTCCCTCTGCTTTCCAAGAAGAGACCATAATCGCTCACGGGGAGGCTGAGACACAGACCCACGTTGTCCACACCAGCACAGGCAGCTTAATAATTCAGGTACAGGCCCAGCAACAGGTGGGCAGCTGGAGAGCTCCCGGCGCTCGGGGCTGCTGGCACCGTTGATGGCGTGCTGGCCCGTCTTCCTGTCGGACCATCGTCCTTCTGCACCCCAGCCAGACCCTCACTGCGCTCCAAAGGCCCTCCTGCTTCTTCCCTTCGGTGTGTTGTCGGCCCGGCTCCTGCTGCCAAGTGCCCTGTCTTCATCATCCCCTGGACCAGCTGAGAGGTCATGGGGGATACCTCACGGCAAGTGCAGCAGCGGCTCACAGGCACCTCAGAGCATCCCTAGAGGCGGGAACTCCCCCGGAGAGGCTGAGCAGCTCCCCCAGGTTTGCATAGCCGGTAGGTGGGCGGAGCTCACCCCGGCCCTGGTCTGCCTGCTCCCAGAGGCCTTGCTGGTAAGCTTGGCTGGACTTGAGTCTCCGGCCACCGCCATCCCGGGCCGCAGCAGCCCAGCCTCAGAACCCCATGCCACCCTAGCACCCCAAGAGCCCTCATCCCCTCTCCTGTGCTCTGCGCTCACGGGGGCCTGGCCGGGGAGCCTGTTGATAGATCCAGAGAATGGGGTGACCTCACACTCCCCAGCTGGCCTGTGCCGACTTGCAAAGCAAAGCCAGGCTCTCCGGCAAGCTGGCCCGCNCCTCAGAACCCCATGCCACCCTAGCACCCCAAGAGCCCTCATCCCCTCTCCTGTGCTCTGCGCTCACGGGGGCCTGGCCGGGGAGCCTGTTGATAGATCCAGAGAATGGGGTGACCTCACACTCCCCAGCTGGCCTGTGCCACGACTTGCAGAGCAAAGCCAGGCTCTCCGGCAAGCTGGCCCGCGGTTGGAACACAACGGCTGGGGCAGCTCTCCCGAGGCTCCGAGGCCCCTCAGCCTGTAATCAAACAGGATGCGGCTCCCCAGTGAGCCTGACGATGAGCACAGTACCCCAGGCCCCGGGAGCCAGACTTGGCACACCCCGGGCACCCCTTCTTCACAGGATCAAGGAGACTCCAGGCCCCTCCTTGGCACCCCCACCACCAGAAGTCACCAAGGCCACCTCCCCTCACCGCACTTGCCTCCATTCTCCTGGGGAACTGGGCAAAGTCTGGAAAATCAGGGAAAGCGGAGCCCAGCCCTCCTGAGAATGGTTGCTGCTCTACCCCGGCGTCTGCACGCAGGGACAAAGGACAGTGCCGGCGAGANGTGAGCCTGACGATGAGCACAGTACCCCAGGCCCCGGGAGCCAGACTTGGCACACCCCGGGCACCCCTTCTTTTCAGGATCAAGGAGACTCCAGGCCCCTCCTTGGCACCCCCACCACCAGAAGTCACCAAGGCCACCTGCCCTCACCGCAGTTGCCTCCATTCTCCTGGGGAACTGGGCAAAGTCTGGAAAATCAGGGAAAGGGGAGCCCAGCCCTCCTGAGAATGGTTGCTGCTCTGCCCCCGCCGTCTGCACACAGGGACAAAGGACGGTGCCGGTGAGCGCACGGGTTAAGTCAGGGCCCCCAGCCGGAAGGGACCCTGGGTTCCCCGCTGCATCCCCTCCCTCCTCCACGTGGCTGCGGCTGTCAGGACACACAGCGCCCCGGG